>NW_028262358.1:95071897-95374928 GCF_047370975.1 Nipponia nippon | reverse complement strand
GTCTTCCAAGAAGCTTTCAGCCGACAAAATACAGAAGTAGCACACATACGTTTTCTGTTCTCTAGCTCACAGATTCATTGCAAAATTAAAAAAAAAAAAAAACGCAAACAAGAAACAAAAAAAACTTCTTCAAGTATTTTTTTTTCAAGGAACATCTTTCATTATATTCCCAAAGGTATATCCTTCTACAAAAATGGGATAACTTATTTTATTGGTGATGGAAATAAATTACAGCTAGTAAGAGCTGGAACTTGGCTTATACAAAAGGTAATTTACAAATAAGGGAAATAATCACACAGCTGTCTACATCTCCTTTATAGATAGCTTTTCATAGTCCTTCAACTGTTTCATTTTTAATTAGTGTTTCCTACACTTTTATTTTGACAAGTTAAAAGACACTTTTTTCCAGAGCTCCATTGTGAATTGGAAGAACTCCACAACAGTTTATTTTCTATGCAATCTGGATAACCTGTTTTCAGGAGTACAAATGGAAAAGAGCTTAGATGGATTTTCCATAGGGTAGAATTTTAAAAATAAGTTTATTTGACTGAGTAAAAAAGTAAAATGCAAATTTCATCTCAAATGCAAGTTCAAATCAACTCTGGAAGAACTAGAAACTTGATAGAATTAATATGGTATTGCCAAACAGACTGTGAATTCCAGTTTGTGAAAGGATAAAAGTATCTTATAAATTCATGTATGGTATATACATTTTAAACTTACTTGCTAACATTTTCCAATGAATTTCCAATTAATTGTCCCTGAAGTCTATTACTGTGCTCTCACCAGAGCAACACCATGTCATTTGTGGCCACTGAGCTTCAGTGGTTCCCCATAAGCCAGACTACTTGTCTCTTCCACTCTGAGGATATGCTGGTAAAGAATCCAGTTTCCCCCACCTCCAGTAGCATCTTCTGCCCTGCCAAGATTTTTAAGCCAAGATAAAAAACCTTCTATTTCACTTCTCAGTGTTGGCTTCTACTTACATACCAGTCACCCAGAGGACTTCCACATTCCTCCTCCAATAGGTGTAAAACCCATTATATGGATATTGTATTGTAGCAGCCTAGGGCTTTAGGTGTCATGTTTATGTGGAGGTAGGTGATATCTTAGCAACATATCTTTAGTTGGACGTTATTCACACGATTTTCACCTTCTTTGTCTAATTCATATTTAACTGTAGGGTACACTACAGTTGCCTTGATTGTCACTCTCACCTTCCCTCTTTTCAGCTTCTGACTGCCATTTCCCATTTGGATACACTGCCTCTTGCATTTTGCTTTGTTTTTCTTTCATTTAACTTGCTTCACTATACAGCTGCTTCCCCAACTATCAGTCATTTTGCCTGCTCCTGACATTCATTAGTAAAGAAAACATATCTATGAAGGCCAGACTCTCACAGTCTCTGCAATCTAAAATTCCCGGTGCCTTAACAAGAATGTCATTTCAGAAATGTTGAATAGCAACACTGAAGTCAATAGCATCTATGCCTATTCAGTGGCTAAAAATCAAGCATTGGAGGTAGATTTATGAGATTAATACTGTGTATATGGCCTTGTAAAGAAAGAAACAAGCAAGAAGACCAGAAAAATGTAAGAAGAAAGCACAGAAAACCATCATTATTGTGTCAGCCTTCATTTATTTCTCAAAGTTATGCTACATGTTTGTTTTCTAAATGTTTTCTTTCTGACTGTCTTTAACTTCGATCTTTAATTTTTCCAGGATAATGGTGATATCAGTTGCCATTTGGAGAAAGGTACTTTGCTGTTAGATTACTAGTAACATCAACTTTTTTTTTTTAAAAAAAAAAGAAAAGTTGGACTCGTCACATGAAATGTTAGGCATCTTAGAGATAGAAAATACAAAACATTTTCTCAGTTCATTAATATTAAAATAAGAAATAGTTTTTATTGCTTAAATCGGGTATACAAATATTTTATTAAATAATTACAAATAATTTATCTTTTAAGCTGGAATATTATTTAGTTATGGTTAGTTCCAATTGATAGGAATTAAGTAGAGTCATGATGGTAAATACATCACATAAAAGACCTGATCAGATTGCGATAGAGCTATTGATTCAGCTGTGATATTCACACTGATACTAGAAGGAACAATACCATTTGCTTTGTGTTTTTACACCTGTTCCAAGGTAAGGTGTCTGTTAGCAAGCAAATATTTTGCATTTTACATGTGGATACATGTGATGTTTACCATTTGTGAATTCGTTAAACACATAAGAGTACACTTATCTGTACAGAAATTTGTGTATACTTAGACTTTCATTTAAATCTATACTCAATTCTATATCTGTTACAAAGTCTTATTAACTTTGACTGAATCTCGTTATTTCCCCAGAAGTTGTCCATTGTATTTATTCACTCAAACTCACTCTTCAACTATTCATGTAATTTATTTTTTTATTTATTTATATACTTACCCAAAGAAGTCAGCTAGAGCTACATAATACCGTAAGTGTCAGTCCAGAATGTCTACATTTTGCAGTCGCCACCACATTTCTTGTTAAGGTACAATAGAGTATCTCTCTCAGGATCTACAGATATTCTCTTTCGGATGTGTAATGAGCAGACCAACAGAAAGTAACATCTTCAAAAACAGTTTCAGCCTGGCTCATTTTTACATGCTTCTTTTATTTTAAATTCAACAAAGTTGAAAAAGAATTGAGCGGCTAAGAAGCAGGGCTAATATGGTTTATTGTTTTAATAGTAAAACATCATAGTACTGGTGTTCTGCTCCCAAAGGTGTGGTGAGTCATTCAGAGGAAGTGTTGCACATTAAAAAAAAAAAAGAAATAAAAAAATACTGTGTGGCTGCGCCATTCCCTCTTGTGCTACTTAGCCTACACATTGCAAATTGCAGAGGCCAATCAAAGAAATAGAAGAAAAAATGAAATATTGAATTAGAGATTGCTTCATAAAACCCCTGCCCAGGGAGGGGCAGTTATGAACGCCTTAAAAACGATAGCTTGCCAGAATTCACCCTTAATTATCTGAGATAGATTTTGTAGCTGACATGTTTTTTCAATATATTTCTTTTGTTTTGTAAATTCCTAGGTCAGTTTGCTTAAGGAAAAATAGAAAAAACAAAATCCATCCCACAGACTTATGCTGACAGGTCCTTTACTGTTCAGGTCATCAAAAAGTTTTAAAGTTAAGCTTTCAATGTAGTATTTTCCTTGCCAACTGTAATGATGTTATAGTAATTCTTAATTATTGAGTAGACTGAATAAAGATTTTCCCTCCAAGTAATACAGGGGCATGAGTAGTTTAGTAAAAAAGCTGTCAATTGTCTATTGCTAGTCATACCAGGAAGCCAAAAACTTACGGTGTCTTTCCTCCAGGATTTCCAATATAACATACCATTCTGCAAACTAAAAATATGTCTGTTAACTGCTACAGCTCTGCTGGAACTCAAGGTTAGCAATGGTTGAGAGCATGCCCTGTTCTGCTGAAGGTCAGTGAAGCCAGAATTTGCTCAACTGACTGAATTATCAGATAATTTGATTACACTTTTCTTATGGAATACATGCAAGCAACATTTTTCAGACATTCGTAACTTAAGAAAATTGGGTAGGTGTGCCACTGAGGATAAGTTCTTTGCACTGGAGATATCCACTGCCATATTCCAGATACAAAGCACAGATGTGCTAGAACTCTATGTATAGATGTAAGAAATTTAATATTGGGAATAAACATAGTTTGTCTGTCTTTCTTCTCAGTAATAATGAGCTTACAGGATGAAGAAATATTTTCATTTTGTTTTTTTTTCTTTTTTTTTCCTGTAACAGTGTGTGCTAGAGTTCAAACACAGAAAATGTCAGTTCAATTGATTAAATTCTGTCAAAACAGTGAGCAAATCAAAATGCATTCTGCAGTTTGAAGTGGGACCATTTATAGTCACTTACCATCTCAATTACAGAATACATACTATCATTTGTTTAAGAAAAGAGGAAGTTATGATTTCATAAATTTTTCAGTTGTTGGTGAAATTTTTGAAGTTCAACCTAACAAAACTATTCAACAGCAAAGTGAGAAGCTCGAAACACTGAAAAGATTAATATAAAACTTGAAGCTTTGAAGTCTGTTGCATTTTGGAAGGAAAGGTTTATTCATCTCAGGAATTGCTCCTTCTGTGTTGAATATCCTTTAAATAACAGACACACTTTTGATTTTATGCAGTTTTACCAAAGATCAACATTAGTTGTAAAACAGCCTTTTTCACTGTTGCTAATAACCCTTGAGTATTATTTTTATTGTTGGGTTTTTTTAAGTTCTAAGTAGGTTAACAATTTGAAAATTGTGTTCAATGATTGGAATCTGCCATCCCACATTATACAGAGAAGTACCAGTTGAGTTGCCTTTGACTGCAGCAATTTCCAGAAGAGCTTTAATAATTTTATTGACATCAGAGTATTTAGGGTTCTGGTAGACACCAGCTCTTAAGCTGAAATGCATGGAAGTTTGCCAGCTATTTGTTTGTTGATACATTTCTCCCAGCCACCCCTTTTGTTTTTGAAAATCAAGTTGTAGCTTCAAACTATCTTTGCCTACCAAAAAAATATCATTCCTAACTTTAAGAAAGTCATGAGGAAAGCATAGGAAAGCTGTAAGTTACGATAAGTATTGCTAAATAATAACTAAAGTGAGTAATATAACCTCAAAAAAACAAGTATTTATATTTTATATTATGTTTGTCCTGTTAGAAGCTGTGGTTTAGTATCCCTCAGAACAAATAAGACCAAATAAGTGTTTAGTTTGCTTCTCCACAGGATCTGAATAAGCCAAACATTCCTTTAAAATAACCACCAGAGATAACAGAGCCCCATTTATATACTTATCATATATATTCGTACATATTTATGCTCAGTTAAAATGAAGAGCTCCATTAGGCTTTCACACCATGGAATAACAGTAAGAGAGGGTCTAAATTTAATGCACACTGAAGATCTTTGTATGTGTCATTAGATATTAATTCATGGACATGTATCATTTTCACCTTCACCAACTAATGTCTGTCCCCTGCTCTTTGGTCTTGTCCCTAATAATTTTCTTTCCGTAGTCCTTTTGATTACTCTTTAATGGGAAAGGACACTTCTATCCATGGCAGCTTTGGCTGAGGTCATACACAGAGAGGAAAAGGAAGAATTAGCACTCAGAAATGCTTTACTTTTCAGCACCTTGGCTGAAAGGCTGAGGGGTTCTCATGACTTTTGAAGCAGTCTGTGAAAACAGTACAACTGCTCATGATACGGTGTTTACTAAGAGCACTTCCTTAGATGCCAACCTATTTATTTTGGTTGTAGTATTTACCCCCATAACACTTAAACGTTTTTATCTCTCATTTATTAAGTTCCATAGGTAAATGGCTTTCCTTGCAACTCTGATGTGTGGGATCAGAGAAAATGGGAGAGAGAAAGTGGTATCTCTCCACTTTTTTTCTTTTTTCTTTTTTTTTTTTTTTTTAAATAATGAAGGATTCACCTGACATAGACAGCTAATTTCAAGAAAGGTTATTCACACAACTGTGGACCTCTTTTCCACTTACAGAGTGCTTGTTACCAGTTTGGTAGCTAAAGCTTGTAGAGATGTGATATTTAAAACCAGCCATCTCCTTGATGTTTTCTATTAGTTAATTAATACAAAACTGGGAGGAGTGGCTGACACACCAGAGGGCTGTGCTGCTATCGAAAGGGATCTTGACGGGCTGGAGCAATGGGCTGACAGGAACCTCATGAAGTTCAACAAAGGGGAAGTGCAAAGTCTTACACCTGAGGAGGAACAATACTAGGCCCACTATATGCTGGGGGCCAACAGGCTGGAAAGTACTTTTGCAGAAAAGAACCTAGGGATCCTGATGGAACACGAGCCAGCAATGTGCCCATGCAGCAAAGGTGGCTAATGGTATTCTGGGCTGCATTAGGAGGAGTTTTGCTGGCAGGTCGGGGGAGGTGATCCTTCCCCTCTACTCAGCACTGCTGAGGCCACACCTGGAGCGCTGTGTCCTGATCTGGACTCCCCAGCACGAGAGAGATATGGACTTACGGGACAGAGTCTAATGAAAGGCCGAAGATGATGAAGGGACGGGAGCATCTCTCCTATGACAAAAGGCTGAGAGAACTGGGACTGTTTAGCCTGGAGAAAAGAAGGCTCAAGGGGGGATCTTATCAATGGATATAAATACCTGAAGGGAGAGTGCAAAGAGGACAGAGCCAGGCTCTTCTCAATGGCACTCAGTGACAGAGGTGATGGGTATAAACTGGAACACAGGAGGTCTTGTCTGAACATCAGGTAACACTTTTTCACTGTGAGGGTGACCGAGCACTGGAACAAGTTGCCCAGGGAGATTGTAGAGTATCCATCCCTGGAGATATTAAAAGCTATCTGCACATGATCCTGGGTAATCGGCTCTAGGTGACCCTGTTTGAGCAGGAGGGTTGGGTGAGATGACCTCTAGGGGTTCCTTCCAGACTCAACCATTCTGTGGTTCTGTGATTCAATGACTTCAAAGCTTCCTGATCAGTTTACTGGGTTTGTTATTGTTGTAGTAGGGAACCAATTCTTTCCACGCATTGTATATGGAATTTCAAATGGATATTTACCATGGTGGAGAGTATGTAACAAAGATCTGGTTTTCCATGACTTTCCACCTTCTACTTGCTTACTCTAGTCCTAGAAACTCATGCTTTTCCACCAGATCAGTGTGATTCCTTCTGACTGACCATCCTGCTTCTCAGATGCAGTGGACTGGTTACATTCTAGCACAAGGTGTATTCAAGAGCTAAATAAAAAACATTCCACTGAAGAAAAGCAAATAAGGACAGCATGAAAGACTGTCTTGGAAGGCAGTGACTAAGAGACCTAACAATCTCAGCACAAGCTTCTACTTTAATGTTACGAGGATTAATGGGATTTCTGGATATAGAAAAGAAGGAGTAAAATATATACACAGGGAAATGCTCCTATTTTGGTCATTTTATAGCAAAGCTATTGTACCCACTGGAATACCATGCTGTGCCTAATTTTTATGCCCGTTCTTTAAAGGAAATATGGAATATCAGAATGATTTATAAATATTATGAAAGAAAAGGTCCTTAGACTAGAAAATACATCTTATGATATAAGTCTTAAAAGGTTTGACTTTACCAAAGAGAACTTCAAGAGGTGACTCAATCACTAAACAAAGGAACACATAGCAAAAAATATTAGTGAACAGAGGTTCTTCACAGCTGATGACAAACACGTAACAAGATCTAGGGGCTGAAAACTAAAATTAGACAAACTCAACCTTGAAATAAGATGCAATTTCCTAGCTGTGAGATAATTAGATATTAAATAGAGTGCTAGGGAGCTGGCGCTACTTTCAGCTGAAATCTTCCTAGGAGAGATTAGATTTGTTTATCAAAGAGTAAGTTTTACTCCAGTTTGGGAAATAAAATGTTTAAAGGTGCAAAGGATTTGGGTCCTTTGTTGTGATCGTCCCCTGATCTTCAGCTGTGTATGTCTGTACCAATGAATCAGATATTCACTGATTTGCATAAATATAATTACTGTAAATAAATTTCCTGTTTAAAGGCTTCTTCTAGTTTTCTGTAAGTTTGAGAAATCATCTTTCTCTTGATGCAAAGATGGTCACATAGATCTTATTTTATGTTATTTTCTCCATCCTCTTTCATATCAGAGACTAGTCACTATCAGAAAGAAAACATTTGCCAGAATGTATGAAATTAGGTAGACAATCCTGTTTCTCAGAAACCTAATCTTGCTTACATATGAAGGCTCATGTTAATCAGTTAGTTTATGGTTATGAAGGGATCTTTTAGTCATGATGAAGAAGCTGTCTGCAGCAGAGAATTTGTATTGCAGGTTAGGATCATTTTGTCATATCTCGTGTAAATGAAACCCTACCATAGAAAGATTCTGGGGGATTGGTGGCAGCTCGATCTTTTATTTGCTTGATCTACAGCATACAGCTGCTATTTTTTTCTAAAAAGAATATAAAGTAAAGTGGTTGGTCAAAGGTGAGCACATTAGGGACCTTGGTGTATAGGAGGTCAGTGGGACTTGATATATAGAACATCAGCTTAGTTGATCTAAAAATGCATTGTAACAAAGTTTTCTGAACTATGAACACATAGCCTAAAATTTAGACTCAGTCTGGTGTACAAATTATATTATTTGAATGGATTAAAGGTTCAAAAAATAAACACACTGAAGACCCAACTTTAGTGTAATGATTATATGTATTGTGTATTGAAAGAATAAAAACACACAGATTGTTTGATAGAAAAATTATGCAGAAACTATCAAAGCAATAATGGAAAAATGCCTGATTCCATTAATTAAAATATTATCTTTTATTTTATTTTATTTTATTTTATTTTGGATAATAGTAAAGGACAGAAACAATACTTGGAAAAAAATAGTGGAAATTAAAGGATAATTGCTCTAGATTTAAGCAAGGATTTTTTGAATCTGCTAAGAATTTCTTTTGAAATGAACTTTTGACTCTTTAAAAGATTGTAAAATTATGCCAGAAATATTTTACTGGGTTTGATCCAAAATATACTGAAGCCTTTACAAATGTCTTATGTATTGACATTGACTTTTAATGGGTAACTGTTGATTCACCATAGTTTTAAATGATGGCAAGCATGCACTTCACAGTGTGCTAATTTTAGTTCACAAGCTTGCTGCCTCTAGGCCCTCAGGCTTACTCTTCATCTGGAGTTTGAAGTGTTCTGTTAGCACTGTTATAAAGTCTGAAAAATATAAAAACCATCAAAGCACTCAAGTGGCTTAAAATATAACTGCATAAAAGAGCTGCTTATATATTATATCAATGGGAGCTCTTTCTAAATGAGGTTTTTTTTCTTTATATTATCGATTTGGGACTATTGAGGCAAACTTGCATATTATCACACAGGAAACAATGCAAGAGAAGAGGAAATGGTGTACATTAATTGGTACAGAACTGCATCCCTTCACTTCACAGAGGTGAGGTAGAAAATCTGGAATTACTTATTACAGAAACTACAGGGATTACTTCAGACAGAGGATTTAAACAGTTATCTAAACTATAGTTTACATACCATTTCTGGGTTGCAAAAGCGAAGAGGATAGCAAATTGTTTTATCAGGAGCTGTAATCTCTTTCTGTTCAGTCCCTCTAGTCCCTCTAAAGTGAGAGCAGAAGGAAAGAAAAGAGCTAAAATTAGTCCCTCTGATGTTTACAATAGGAACTTCTGACCACCTTTAATTCATGTCAGAATCTAATTTTTTTTGGAGTGAACACTTGAAACCTGTAAAGTAGATTCCCTTTCTTCCATCATCGAGGAATCGTTATCCAGGGAGTCTCACAGAAGAAATAAAAGAAAGAAATAATGAGAAATAAAGGGTGTCAAAGCATAATGGAAAGGAAGGTAGGTACCCTGAAAAAGATTGAGAACTATTCAACAGAAATAAATAAAAAATTACATTGAATTTAGAAACATGGAAAAGTAGGAAATACATTTTAACCTGGAAGCATTCGCCAATATTACAATATCTTGTGATATTGTAATGTGATGAAGATAGTGATATTGTAAAGTGATGAAGATAGTGTACCTCAAATGAGAGATTCTCATCTTGAGAAAGAAAGAGGGAAGAAAAATAGGTACCAAATAATGTTGAAATTCCAGACTCTCACTGTCAAGTAAGTATGCTGAAGAAGGCAGAAGGACTGGGTTTGTTTCTAATTCCTTGAAGGGAACTAGGAGATCAGAAATATTCTGAATCTTAAACACAAATTTTATGGTAGATCTCCCAGGTTTCAAAAATTTAGGAATTTCCTCTTTCTTTCTCTATCCCCTATCAGAATGACATCTTCAGGTTAGTGTGTTGACAGTAATAGCTACAGACCAGTAAAAGTTACCTCATCAAAAGCAACAAGGGAGAAATGTTCTTGACCTAAAAGTGATAGACAGCCAAGAGACTGCATAAATTCTAGATCTAAAAAAAAGACAGCAACAACCTATGAACACAGGTGATAAAACCCAACAGCACAGTGTAACCACATCCACAGCAAGGAAAGATGAAAGGAGTACCAAGTGGCAAATATTGGCTCAACTGAGCTATGTGACCTTAAGATTATAAGGAAAGGTTGTGTTTCTCCAAAGAGAAATGGTAATAGAGTTGCTCTCAGGAGGAAGCTGATAAAACTGTGCTAGAGAACTAATAAAGCAGCGCTGTGCAGAGACTTTCTGTTGTAGAAATCATCCTTAAAAAAATCCTTTTTTTGGAAAGTCTGAAGAGAATACAGCTGTGTATTCTCATCGCAATAATTTCATGAAGAGAAAATGTAGGGTGGGTCTCAAGGGCTATTCAATCATGACTTTTTTTATATGCACTGAAATTGTCACACTTGGTGTAAGCTTATAAAATAATGTATACATTTGGGAATGATGGTGCATTATACTTGGGATGTAGGTTATTTGCCTGTATCTCAGAGGGATCAGATGACAATTAAAGAATCCTTTGAGCATCTAAGCATCTCAGACAGCTTGGCCCTTTCTCTTAAATTTTCTTTATACACAACGAGCAGTTTGAGCCTGAATTATTTACACTGGATAGGGAAACAACAGGAAGCATATACAAGAAAGAAGTCTTTGTATACACATGGATTCTTGAACTGCACAGGAGGACATTACCGGGAAGACTATATTCACCCAGAGGGAGTTCATTATCATGAAGATGACAGAAAATGGATCAAATAGGTATGCATCCTCTTACAAAGACAAGTTGTCATAACTCTGAGGTCAAATACCTGCTGATCTCAAGCTTCATACAAAGATCTGAGAAATTAAAATGGGCGGTAAGTATATATTGCTGCAATGAGGCCTCATTTTAGTTGATTGTTGGAATGCTGTCTTCAAAAATGAGACTTCCCAAGACAAATACCCACTCACCTTAAGGACACTTAGTCTGATCAATGATAGGACATACACACTCTGTATTCCCCCTTAACTGATGCCTACATTGACTTCCCTAAGGAAAACTTAACTACTGAACACCTTTATGGACTGGGTCCCTGGAGACTTAACATCTTGCTTTAAATCTAAAACCCCTCTTCCTCTTTGTATGTGCATTTCAGCCAGCTATAAATTGCCTCAAGGTCTCTGAAGTCATTATTTACAAAAGAGATTTTCTGGTTAAGCAAAGATTTCTCAGCATCCATATAAAACCAATTTACAAGAAATTCTTCTGTTTTTTCTTGGAAGGAAGGTAATAACATTTAAATTGTACATTTGTCCCATGGGTCTTAACTGTTAGAAGTTGCTGAATCTGGTACTCTAACAGAGGCAAGGCTGCCGCAGCTCCATGTCCCCAGGTCCAACTAAGAGTGAAGCTGAGTGTGTGTTCCCAACAGGCACACGTACACATACACACAGTATATATGCACATGGTTGGCTGCACAGATCAACACAGACAGAAAACACAGTACTTGTTCAAATGAAGGCAGCACCACCAGCTTCATGCTGTTCCTTTCTCTCAGCATAAAAGCCCATCAGCAGAATATATATACATATATATAAATATATAAATATATACAATATGGATGCCTTCAGTAATTGGCCTTAGAGACCAAGCAGCTGGCCCCTGGATCCCCTGGTCTCCCAGTTGCATGGACACATGTAAACAGGTCTCTCCAGCAGTTGGCCCAGACCTATGGCTGCACCAGAAGATAAACCCTAGACCCCATGGACTCCCCAGTCACTGACTTGAACCTCCTGGTCCTTCCAGTAGCCAACAAGCAGATCTTCTGATCTCTCCAGCACCCAGCCCAGAATTTGAGCACCTCCAATACCTGGCTCCCGTGTCTCTTATCCTGCTTGCTGGATAATCCAATTCAATGTTTCTTAGTGCTCACACACTGACATAAGCACCCACACCATGCACACACATCCTGGTGTCTCCAGTTGCTGACTCCCAGACACATGGACCCTCTGATCCACGGTCCCATGCTGCCACTCAGACCCACCCCCCCACACACTGGCACAGAATAGAGACTCCCTCACATAGGAAATGACTTAGAAATGGAGCTTAATAAGAAGAGAGGACAGACTATGCTGGTTCAGGGCATACCCAGACACACGTGCTGACCAACAGCTGTTACCGTGTGACCAGCCCCTTTTATCCCCTTATTCCTTTATTTTACTGTGCCTGTTCCTTCCCAAATAACCTTGATTCCTCCCTTTCTCCACCTTCAGTTTCTCCCCTAAACATCTCATGATCAGTCTTGCTCAATCTCCCAATGCTGTTCCCTGTACCCTTAGGCAGTGATGCCCCACAGCCTGTGAGAAGCCTTTGAAATTTGTCTCTGATGACTCCTGATGTGGGGTGCTCCCCAGCCCCTGGGGCTGAGGCTCCCCTAGGATAGCCCTGGGGGTCCACAGCAGGGGTTCATATCTCTGACTGGGGCATTGGGATGCCCCTGCCCACCATTGGGACTGTGTTCTCCTTCATGTGTGTGGAGACAAGCTTTTTATCACATAACCTAACATTAACCATGATGATGGGACCAGTGACCTGTTTGTTAAGGTCCCTAAATAACACAGTTAAGAAAAAAAAAAGCTCTTTTATAGTATCTGACTTGCTCTGGATTCAGGATAGATTGTTAGTTAGCATATTATAATTGCCATTCCCTTGCCTGCTATATATTTTTTTTCCTAATAAGTATAATAAATTAATTGAACATTCTATCTTTGAGTAGTTTGGGGGATTCCATTCAAGCTTTCATGGTTCTGGAATGAAGGTTAGTTGGGTTTTTTTACTACATTGAAATCCTTGAGAAAATTACTTCTGAAAATTTTCAGAACGAAATGTCCTTTTTTCCTTATACTATAAAACTAAGACAGTATTTCTAGTGTGGGTTTTTATTATATTCTTCTATTTGTTTTTCAGTTGTCTAGAGATTAAAGCACACACCAGAATTAAGATGTGATCACAAAACTGAGACTACAAAAGAATCTTCCAAAAGTTTTTGGAAGGCTGAAATAAAATCTGAATATTCTTATTAGCTGCAGAAAAATATTTTTGTACAAGAAGGTATTTTTACACAGACTGTTGCTTCTCATGAAGCCGATACACTCTGTGACACATTTCGGCTTCAGAAATGCCCATACATCTGAAAGATTGGTAATAGCACCATCTCTGTCTCTGCAAAGCCTATAAAGTTCCCAGAATAAAGGCTTCACTTCCATCCTGAAGAGAAAGATTGATTTAGAATTTCTGAATATGGTGCATATGGAGAACAAAGTTGTATGTCTTTAAGAGTATGCATTTCAGATTATTTAGCATTTCTATAGGATGATCTACAAGCTGCCCATTGGGAGACAACACTGCTATTAAATATCTCAGGAGACCCACACACACTTACAAGGACCACTTGACAGCTGTGTGTCAGATACAGAAAACTCTTTCCTCGCATATGTAGTGTATGAAAAAAGTTGTGCAACATTCCCAGTACAACACACTAGCAATACAGGAACTGAGAGAATAGATCAAGTCAAACGTTCAGCAACAAACACTCTATTGAATGGTCACCAGTACAAACAACTTCAAAGGAAGCTGCAAGAAACTAAAATTATTAGTTATGGAATAACACATTCCCGGGAAAGTTTAATGTAATCTCCAAGGCTTACATAACTATGAAGTTAAGCTGTAAAATATGAGCAAAATATTCAACATAAAAAGAGGCTTTAAAATTGCTCACTTTTTGTTTGTCTGTTTGAAAAACATCCAATATTTCAATTCAAATTAAATTATAATCAGTTTTCATCACGTATTTAATTGAAAAGATTACTAAATAATACCTTTGTTTTTCTATCCTTTGCAGAGGGTAGAGGGGAAGGCAGAGTGCAATACAGAAATGTTAATATAGATGCCTATTTCTGAAAGTCCAGCAAGTGTACGTTGAACTTACTCATCTATTAGGATCAGCAAAATCTTTGCATGCATTTCACTGAAATGCATTTTTCAGATCTTAGCTGCATAAAATCATGATTCGTGCAGTTCTTATTAAAGATGCATATTTTCCACCAGCTGAGAAGATTAAAAGGAGAGAATTGTACAAAAATATTTCAGCATAAGACTTTGCTCTTTTTTTAGGACCACAGAGAATCTAAACAAAACCATTACCACTTAAATCTTCCCCTAAATCACTGCTACCTTTTTCTCCAACATTAATAGCGCAGTATCAATTAACAATAGATTGAATTAGGAATTATTCTTTGGCTTCATTATCAAGTTGAGGCAGTTAATTCAGTTTCTGTTTCTCTGTTGCATGGCAAAGTCTTTTAAAAGGCTCACAATAAACACTTTAAGATAATGAACCTGAAGTACTGAAGCAGCTCTTGCCTGCAATCATGTTCATGATACTTGGAGGCACAAATTCCTAAAAATTGCTTGGTCTTTTGTATTTTGATTGTCCCTCAGTATAACACATTCAGGATTCACCATTAAGATGTTGTTATTTACCAGTTGTTACCATGGAGTTACTATAGTTACTTTTTGTTCATGAATTGCTACAGGGGAAAAAAAAAAAAACAAAACAAAACTGAACCTCCCCTTAAAAAAACTCCCCCAAAAAACCCAGCCACAAAGACAACTTACATATACCAGCAACTAATGTGAGGAAATGTTGGCTTTTTAACAGTGATGTTAAATGTTGCCTTTTAAAACAGTATTTAGTAACTACCACAAGTCTATGTTGGATTGGACCTGTGTGTGGTGCTATGTGGGGACACTCTGAGGAGTGATCTTGAGTCACCTTCCTTCTGACACTTCCCAAGGCAGTAGTAAGAACTAAAAAAGCAGGTGTTTTCTGTTTACTACCACTTTCTAATATTTATCTAATAAGCACAGACAATTGATTTCCTCTTTTTAGTCGGATGATACTCACTCTAGATCTTAAACAACAGCAGTACAATGTCATCAATCAAATCGATTTTCTTGCTGTATAATTATTAGGTAATAATTACTACTAGTGTGGTTTTTAAATCACTTTCTTTATCCATCACACCTTTTCTTTTTTTCATCGTCAATTTGTTTTTTCTTTACAACATGCTCAAAAAAATCTTCTTCCAAGCCATCCTGTTTGTGGACAACTCTAGCTATTCCTGGTGAGCATTTTGGAAGTCAGAGTGCTGGGCGCGGGACTATCTCAACTAGAAAAAGAAGCGATGCCTCAGCCATTTTCCTTATCACTGACAATGCAGTCAGTGGACTGTGCCACTGGATTAATCAATACATATTTAATGCTGTGTACACTCCGCAGTGGGCTATCGGCAGTCTGAGCCTGAGGTGCAAGCTGATGACTTGGCAGATTTCCCCTTTGCTCCCATGTTAGTCTGTCAGCCCTCTTATTCAAAAAGAGATACTAATAAATTACACTACTGCTGACAGCTGCTTCTGCCTACTGCTAGGCATGTCAGACTCTGTTATATCATTGACAGATAAAAGAACTCTACAATTTTCCAAATAGTTTCCTCCAAATAGAAACCAACCACTGCCACCCACTCGTCCTTCCTGATTTCTTGTCACCATACCCTTTGCAAACCGGGCAAGTGGGCAGAAATGCAAGGCAGTGCAATGACAGCTATGTTGAAGCAGGCCCTTTTTGAGTCATTTAGTGCTGAGGGGAAAAAAAAAAAAGTATCGTTATTATAAAATGGTGGATTTTGAAACAAGACTGGCTGTTACTTAAGCCTCTGGAAGAGTGGGCAGGACTGTGCATGTGCATGTATGTGCAAGTGGCTTTGTTTGTGTATGTATGCGTGAGAGAGCAAAAGAGGACACAACACAAACATGAGGGGAAAAACACGACCTTTTACAAAATACCATTCTTTGGGAGGACTGATATACTTAGTGAAAAAATACTTTGGTGCAAAAAGGAGAAAAATCGTACTTCTTTGTATAAACCTTCTTAAAACATACTAATAATGCATCACTGCAGTTGACAACTGCTTCTTTTTATGCTTTAGGCACTTAAAAATTTTTTATATCAAAAAGTGAGTGGAACAGATAATATTTAAACTGTCTGTTTTTCTTGAAAACTGGCCTAACTAATCCTAGCCATGAATTCCCCAAATGGAGCAATTTTTCACTGGAAAATATTGATTTGTCAAACAGAAATGTGTTATGAGAATGCTCTGGCGTTCATTAACTTCTGTAAAAGTAAAAATTGTAAACAAACCAATCCTGCTTTCCTCGACATTTTCTGGGCAGCTTTCTTGGGATGCTAGGCCTTGAAAGCCACAGTTTCTTAGTCTCCTCCCTACAGGTGCCTTCCAGATCCTCTGGCTCCCAACAAGCCATCCTAAGAATTTTCTAGCCCAAGGGAAAGGTAAATGAATAGGAGGGCCACAGTCACAGGAGATGTGAGTGCAGGTATCTGATGCTGTGGAACAGAGCTACGGCACCTGAAGTGTGCTGAAGTCTCAAGAGTCCTACTGTTTCTGTAGTACTATCTCATGGTACTACCTACTTAACTCATGGTGCTTTTTATGATTTGGTAAATACTCTCCTTACTTATTAATTGCTTTTATTTTATGAAGTCTTCTTGTTTTTTTTCCTTCTTCTACTTGAATTTCCTGCTATCCTGTTATTCTTTCATTTGGTTAGACACAAAACAGATGGTTGGATTAATCTTTCTTTTCTTTCTGTGTCTATGTTCTTGCTCTTATGATTTCGATTCCCTGCTTTGCTTGAGGGGAAGGTAGACATTAAGAACAGCCTCAGACAGTTAATAACTTCTGTCTTGATTTTTAGTTTCGCATACCCTTTGACAATGTGATTCATCTCCTAGGAGACAGTGAGCACTAGCAAGAAAACAAAGTGTACCTATTTGAAAGCTGGTACTAGAAAAACTGTTGTATGTTTTGTTCATATTAGCAGTAGCTGCAAAGCAGGAAAGATCTACCTCATTTGTGTTTCATCACCTAAAAAAAAAAAAACTAGGCCACTTCCTGTGAGAAATTATAATATCAAATGTCAGTGATATCATGGATTTTGAATCAGACTTTTTCAATTCTTTCTTTTTTTCTAAATGAACATTTTGTGTTAGTGAATACCCTAGTAGTGTTAGTGAACACCAAGTTCTGCTAAATAGAAAATTTTCAATCATTTTGATAATATTTTAAGTAAAAGCACAAAAATATATTGAAAGTGCAGAAAATAAAAAAAGAATTCTGACAGAACAGACTTTTGAGCAAAAAAATCTTTCAGAAATAGGCATTTTTGATTAAGATACTTCATTAAAAAATTCATAGAGTTGCTAATGATATTCATGTCTTTTTTTTTTTTTTTTCATTTGCTTAAAGTTGCAGCAGGAGTCCTAAAATAAAAACACAAAGTTATACCCCATTGCTTATTTCTCTTTTTCTTTCAGTATCTGGCTAGCAGATATTGCCCAGACCCCTCATTGACAAGGAGTTTCTTTAAAATGGCATATTAGGACACCATTTTGGTCTCATGATTAGAAATTCCACAAAGCATTGCACTCCTACAATGCAAATGTTTCTGTAAATAAGAAATTGGGGGTTCACTACTTGTGAAGTAACTGGCAGCTGAAAAAAATGCCCCCAAATTTTATCACCACAAAACTTACTTAAACTTTGTGGATTATTGTTCTGTGATTTTTCTTACCTAAACAGCACGATAAGGAATAACAGTTAGAGAAAATTATGTTCAAATGGGGGAAAAAAAACACATTCTTTTAGTAATCAGTAAGCCTGGTTCATGTAGGAAAATGTAGTACAGTTCTATCTTGGATGGAATCAAACATGTTATGAAACATTAAATATTTTAGGGGGGAGTTTTTAATCAGAAATGGATGTCAATCACAGAGGTTTACATAGATGTGTAATAAGGAAAAGTTATAGTTATGTTCTCATGTACATCAAAAAATAATAACTTAGAGTTACAAGGTTGTATGGGGACAATTTGTGTCTGTAGTATAATATAAAATTTACTCTTAACAAATTAAAATCTTTTTTATGTCTCTTCCCTTCATAAGATACTGCAATTTAAATTGAAGATTCATTTATTGGTGCATTTTATAGCTGCATTCTCAAATACTCAAATATTTTGGCAAGTACTTGAACATATTGAGCAGATTCATTGCTCTATGTAGAAAACATGTAATTATGTGATGTGGCATATTGTGAGGGCTATGGGTTGAGTTCTGTACTGGTTTCTGTCTACAACATCTCACCATTTCAGAGTAAGCATTAGAATAGTAATAACCACAGTAGTATATAGCTTTCAGAATGGACTTTTGCAAAAGGTTACAGAAAATGCAGAAGTGTTTTACAGTGGGAATTTTAAGATTTTTCCACTGTTCACAAGCACTGAAGACAATAGCAAAACATTAGAAACTATAAACAAAAAATTTCTCATCATCTTTGATATTTTACATAGTTTGATATTTAGATGATGTAACTTTACAGTTCTGCATAATACAGGTTGAAGAATGTAAAATAATTCTTTTCTTTAACTATATAAAAGAATCCTAGACCTTGATTTAGAAATTTAGAAATATGAAGAATATTCTATGGCCAGCTATGTTACTGGTCTGCCGTACTCATTGTTTAAAATATGGCTCTATTTTTAGCCTGAGATTATCTACTTCCTACTTGCAAATCTTCAGTCTTGGTATGATGGTCTGTTTGACTTCTCAGTCAAGTGTTGTATCATTTCTTTATCACCGCTAACAATCAAGAGGGGTGACACGTTGTGCCCAGTCCCCAGGGAGTGACTCAGCCTGCTTAGCAGGGAAATGCTTCCAGATTGCACCACGTTTCTGAGAGGTCATTAGAGAGGGAATCACAGCAAGAAGCTGAGAGTCTCTAGCTCACATGAAGTCCAAGAGACTGAAAGAAGCAGCTAGCAGCTAGCTAGGTTTCTTCCCAAAGACCAGAGGGAGCTGCAGAGACTTTTCTGAAGCCTAGAAGACTCCTTTTTTGTCTGAGAAAAGGACCTGCAAGGGTGCAGAAGAGCTGTTTACAGACTTTTTTTGTTCCCTATCTGTCACTATTTAAAATTTAAAAATTCAAATTTTTTTTAAAATCCTTTTGCTCTTTTAGTCATATTTATGCATATTATGCCTTCCTTCAATATAACTTCCAGGAAAATTCGCTGTACAGGACTGGACAGCTGCATATATACCTAGGAAACCTTCCTTATAAGAGGTTTGTGGCAAATAAAAACACTAACAGGATGATCAACATATTTTCTCTTTTATAAACTGCATAGGTTAAAAACCTTAAGACTTTTTATCACAAAGCATATTTTTCTAATTTCTCAGTGATTTGATGGCTATACCTGAACCTGCTCCAGTTTATCAACATACTACACACATTATGGACACTAGACCTGGACACAAACTGGCCATACTTATAGAAGTACAGAAGTAATTTTAATTTCTTACTGCAACTAATAGCTTCCATAAGGATTAAACTACGGTCTTGGCCATAATACTGAATAAGGAGTACTGGTTTAGCTGGTTGGCTTCAAAGACTGCCAAGTTCTTTTCAGAGTCTGTAACTCACTGGTAAAGCTGTAAGTACACAGATAGGTACGACACATTCTCCAATTATGTTCTACATTCTTTTCTTAGGTTATGACTTATTATTTGGCTGAACTGAAATTAATTTTTCTTCCTTCAGTTCATGGAAACAAGCAATCCATATCTTTGTGTATCAGAACTAACAAAGAAAGGAAAAAAAAAATTATATCCTTAGGGAAAGGTGATTTCTGCCTGGCAGAAGAACTCAAAGTTTAGTTGGATTTACATTGTTTTTATCTTTCCAAAATAAACATTAAAATAAAGAATATCCCACAAAATCTGAAAAAGCACCAAATAATCCACCAACACAGCTGTAATATGTAAATCTTCTCACCAAACTCTTAAATTTCTATTACACCCTCTTTTATCTATCTCATAGAAAGTGTAAAACTCATGTAATTGAGCTCATTCTAACCCTAAAGCCACCATATAAAACTTATTTTCTTAAAAAAAATGATTATACACGAACGGTGGTGTTGGGTCCAGGTAGTCATGTAACATAACTTCAAAAATTGGTAGAACTGTTTGGTGTGCACTGTTTAGTGTGACATCTGCTTTTCTCAACTACAAAGTACCTTTGTGGAATACAAAAGAAAAATAAAAACCAAGCAACATCACAAAGTTTATTTAGGACTTTCAAATAACCTTTTGAGATTCTTAAAAATGGCTTTTATATCCTTCAGTGGGAGAACAAGCTCCAGATCATTTAAATTTACTTCAGCAATAAGATGTGGCTAAATGTAGAGGCTATTCCAGGACGGGAAAATTTCACTCCTACTCTTTTAACCCATCTCACAGTCTTCACTGCCAGATTTCACAACTAACTCACAATGGGTCCACTGTCTGCTTTGTGAGAAAGGCAGGGTCAAGACTTTAAGTGATTCATTGTGAAACAGCATAGCAAATATCCAGCTTCCATTTCTCAAAGGAATATTTTCTCATTTATTCAGCAAGCATGAAAGAGAAAAGACTTAAAACAGTCTGAAGATTTTTAGAAACTTTTTTGTATATGTCCAGGAATTTTCTTATGCTTTATATTTAGATAAATATAGCTCCCTCTGATATTATTCCAATGCCCATTCTGTGCCATACAGAAATCAGAAAATTTCAATTGATTTCAATAGACTAATATCAGTTAAAACCAGGAACATTTTTTTCTGTGTTTTGTTTAAAAATTGTTTCTTTAGAGTCTTAATCTTAATCTACCATCCTTTCTTTAGTCCTATCTCTAGGGTTTTTTTAATGGAATAACTTTGGATTCAGATGTTTGCAATTATCCAAATGAATCCTTCACTTTTTTAAAGGTTTTCAGAAAGAAACTGATCCTATAAATAGATAACCAACCAAGAGTCAATTATTTCATATATTCCATCCAGTTTTAGATTTAGCAATACCACCAAGAGGGATGTCAATGGGGTTTGTAATGACTTGATGCCACATGCTGAGTTTGTTACTCATGCAGCTTTGATTCTTCTGCTCTCTTACTGCATTGACTTCCACGAGGCACTGAAGACAATTAAGCCTTATTCATTTTTTAAAGTTCTTTCCAAATGCACCTAGAGTTAATCATATTTTTAATATATATTTTAATTTTGAAGCTGTCTATGCGTGATGTTCTTGATTCTCTGCAGTACTGGATAGTAAAAATTATCTCTTTCAAACACAGAAATCCAGTTTATACAGCCAAATGTTGTTGCTCATTGTTTCTTTTACGAATAAAATTTTACTGTTTAATATTATGTATCCTGGGAGTTATACTAAATCATACCTGATACCTTAATAAATGATCATTTTTCAACTTGCTTTGTCTCACTATAATACTGTTTATAAGCACAAACTTCTGTTTGTATTCATACTTTTCTGTCCATTGTTTTACCATTTCTCAGTATTTTTCAAAACAGATATGCATATTTTTCTTCCATTGTAATGCAGATAAAGTCAGTTAAGTAAAATACAGCTCTAGAATATGTACAGGATTTATCCCTTAGTATTCTCTGTGGCAGCTAACCTCAGCCAACATGAAGTATTTTCTTTTGCTCAGACAGTGTGAAAAAAGCTTGCTATAAAAAATGAGATAACTGTGATAAAATAATGCCTTCTTTCTTGTTGAATCCCTCTCAGATTGTTTATTTTTGATAAGTATTTACGGTGACCACAGCTATCTTGTAAGTGCAGGAACGGGGGACAGTTAAGGTCTCTTGATATCCAGCCAGAAGCCTGATTCTGGATTTGTCCTGAGGCCTACTGTGAAATGGCATAAAGAGAAACCCAGTCTTTCACTTACATATCACTATTTTATTTCTATTATTTGCTTATTTATGTAAACCCTCGTGTTTTACTCTGACTAAATTTATTGACAGACCAAGATATTTTTTGGGACCATTTTTGGTTTTGATATTTTTTTTCCTCTGGAAAAATAAACAAGTTTCTGCCCCTTTCTGACACACATCAATTATGGAACCTTGGGATTTGATTATTAAAACTACTTTTCAATTTGAATTTCGTTACAATATATAAATTATTCTTGACTACTATTTTTAAATGGTAGCTGGACTGCTATATGACACAGAAGTTCTTGCCTGTCAGAGCTGGATTCAAGGTGCCTTATTCACCTTGCACAACTCTCATATGCAATATGAAGCTGCTCCTGTCAAGGAACATGCAGTCTTTGGTAGGACATCTTCACCGCCTAAACGGAACAATGAAACTCTCCACAAAGCAAACAGAATACACAATGCAGTGAGGCTCCGTGGAGTTCCTCAGTGACATCAAGTCTACCTACATGAGTGTCCATGTCTCACCCCTGACTGTATGGGCAAGCATTAAGAAGTATTACATGTATTACACAAGAAAGCCTCTGTGATTGCTTATGTTAATATTAAAACAGCAGGTCAAATTATAGTTATTTAAACAGTATAGCAAGTTGTAGTGACAGCATATATCAAACAATTATGGGGCAATGTCCAGTAAGTTTTATTGATTTTATTATGTGAAATCAACATATGTTGATATTGGCTGAACAGAGACCTCGGTGCCAGGGAAGGTTATGGAGCAGATCATCTTGAGTGCCATCACACAGCACACACAGGACAACCAGGTGATCAGGCCCAGTCAGCATGGGTTTATGAAAGGCAGGTACAGCGTGACTAATCTGATCTCCTTCTATGACAAGGTGACCCACTTCGTGGATGAGGGAAAGGCTGTGCATGTTGTCTACCTGGACTTTAGTAAAGCCTTTGGCTCCATTTGCCACAGCATTCTCCTGGAGAAACTGAATGCTCATGGCTTGGACAGGTATACTCTTCACTGGGTAAAAATCTGGCTGGCTGGCTGGGCCCAAAGAGTTGTGGTAAATGGAGTTAAATCCAGATGGCAGCCAGTCACAAGTGGCGTTCCCCAGAGCTCAGTATTGGAGCCAGTTCTGGTTAATATCTTTACCAATGATACAAGCGGACAAGGGGATCGAGTGCACCCTCAGTAAGTTTGCAGACAACACCAGTTTGGATGGGAGTGTTGATCTGCTGGAGGGTAAAAAGGCTCTACAGAGGGATCTGGACAGGCTGGATCAATGGGCCAAGGGCAACTGTATGAGCTTCAACAAGGCTAAGTGCTGTGTCCTGCAAATCGGTCACAACAACCCCATGCAATGCCACAGGCTTGGAGAAGAGTGTCTGGAGAGCTGCCTGGCAGAAAAGGACCTGGGCGTGTTGCTCGATAGGCAGCTAAATATGAGCCAGCATTGTGCTCAGGTGGCCAAGAAGACCAACGGTATCCTGGTTTGTATCAGAAATAATGTGACCAGCAGGACCAGGGAAGTGATTGTCCCTCTGTACTCGACATTGGTGAGGCCGCACCTCGAGTACTGTGTTCAGTTTTGGGCCCCTCACTACAAGAAGGACATCGAGGTGCTGGAGCATGTTCAAAGAAGGGCAACAAAGCTGGTGAAGGGTCTAAAGTGTTATGAGGAGTAGCTGTGAGGGAGCTGGGGTTGTTTAGTCTGGAGAAGAGGAGGCTGAGGGGAGACCTTATTGCTGTCCACAACTACCTGAAGGGAGGTTGTAGCCAGGTGGGGGCCAGTCTCTTCTCCCTAGTAACAAGCAATAGGATGAGAGAAAAAGGCCTCAAGTTGTACCAGGGGAGGTTTAGGTTGGATATTAGGAAAAATTTGTTCACTGAAAGGGTAGTCAGGCATTGGAACAGGCTGCCCAGGGAAGTGGTTGAGTCTCCATCCCTGGAGGTATTTAAAAGAAGGGTAGATGTGGTGCTTAGGGACATAGTTTAGTGGTGGACTTGGCAGTGCTAGGTTAATGGTTGGACTTGATGATCTTAATCATAGAATCATAGAATCGTTAAGGTTGGAAAAGACCCTTAAGATCACCCTTAAAGGTCTCTTCCAACCTAAACAATTCTATGATTCTAAGATTCTATATTGAGAAAATCAATGCATAATAAACTAATAAGAAAGGGATAAAAAATAATATGATATGATATGATATAATATAACATAACATAACATAGCATAATATAATAATTAGAATAGAATAGAATAGAATAGAATAGAATAGAATAGAATAGAATAGAATAGAATAGAATAGAATAGAATAGAATAAGTTAGTGCAAGGGGAATAATCAGGAACAGGCATCATAACTATGTAAATACTGGAAAAAGAGATTCAATTTATTTTATCTTTTTCTTTTTTATGTACAGCCATCAACCCACAAGATTGTTTCCCAGTGAGTTCAAAGTAATCACTAGACTCACTGTTTTACCTAATGGCATTTTTATAAACTTGTTCAAGGCTTATGTTGTGGTTTAACCCGAGCCAGCAGCTAAGCACCACACTGCCACTCACTCACTCCCCCCTGGTAGGATGCGGGAGAGACTCAGAAGAGTAAAAGTGAGAAAACTTGTGGATTGAGATAAAGACAGTTTAATAATTAAAGCAAAAACTGTGTATGCCAGGAAAGCAAAACAAGGAATTCATTCACTACTTCCCATTGGCATGCAGGTGTTCAGCCATCTCTAGGAAAGCAGAGCTCCATCACATGTAACGGTTACTTGGGAAGACAAACTCCATCACTCTGAACGTTCCCCCGTCCTTCTTCTTCTTCTCCCAGCTTTATATGCTGAGCATGATGTCATATGGTATCAAATAGCCCTGTGGTCAGTTGGGGTCAGCTGTCCTGACTGCGTCCTCTCCCAGCTTCTTGTGCACTGAAGCCTGCTTGCTCGTGTGGTGGTGTGAGAAGCAGAAAAGGCCTTGACTCTGTGTAAGCACCGCTCAGCAATAACAAAAACATGTCTGTATTATCAACAGTGTTTTCAACACAAATCCAAAACATAGTCCCGTACAAGCTACTATGGAAATAATTAAGTCTATCCCAGTCAAAACCAGCACAGCTGACTAGAATTAGCAGTGTTCTATTATCCACCATTCTGCTATAAATAAGTAGTGTTGCTAATTGGGATAGGTGAAAATTGTAAATAATTTAATTAAAGACCATTTTATCATTTATCACCATCCGTAAGTTTGAACAAAATATTTCCACCTACATGTAAGATTATGTCTATATGTAATAAGTACTGTAAGGTTTCTATCTCATATTTTTCTGACTTTCAGTGTTTCTGAGAAATATCTGAGAACTGCAAAGACAAATCTGTTTGTCTTTCTAAGGTTTGCATGTAAATTTCCAAGCAATAATTGATTTATGTGATAATCCATTATTGTACGAAATATCATCTTGAGGTTCTGTTCTCTAAACCCAGCCTTCTGCAGTTTGGAAATTAAGGTTAAATGTTTTGGTTCTCTTTTTTTTTTTTTTTCTTGTATTATGGCACTGTAACCATTTCACATATCAAGATTACATCCAATAGCACTGTTTTATAGCTCTGTTGTAAGGTAATCTGTGAAGTACAGCAAGAGAGAAAAATAGTAAAGGAAATCTTTTCTTCTGACACCAGTTGACTTATATGGAGTTGCACAGAAGTAAATCATTATGCAGCTTAGACTCTTCCCATGATTAAATCAAGTAATATAGATTGACTGTAGTAATTAGAGTACTCTAAGTTCATTCCAGATATTAAAGAAGGAACAATATCTGGAAAGACAAGCATTGAGAGGTTGGGGAAGAAAGTGATGTTTTACTCAGTTCACTGTTAGCAGTATCTGGAAATACATATTTTATGAAAAACTTAACTATGAACCAGGATGGGACTGTGGAGGCTGATGAGAAAGTTTGAATCAGTAATGTGAGCTACATCAGAAAAAGCATAAAATCATTTTGCAGATCAGATACAGATGAAAATCTGAATATAGTAAAGAGATACAATACATCACTACTGTGAAAGCAAAGAATAGAGAAGTGTTAGAGAGTTAAATATAATGGCAAATTAGGGACTAGTAGAGAGGTTTGAATAGAAGATGGTATCGTTCAAACTGACAGGCAAAGGGACTTCTGATGAGATCATGAGATGGGGATAAGCTTAACTCTAAACACAGGTGAGATAAGCAGCATGGCAATTTACATTCATATTTTGATGATGTGAATAGAATATGATGATCGATCGTATCTTCAGATTTCAACAGGGAAAAAGGCTTGCTTAGTCCTCTTGGACTGAATAGTCTGTATTTTTAACCCACTTCACTCTTAATATATACAGACAAGAATGCATTTTATATAAATTATCCAAATCATTCATTGTACATTTCTCCAGTTTATCTGTACAGGGAATGTCACAAAAAGACCCACAAAACCAAACAACCAACCAAACCAAAACAAAACAAAACAGGAAAGGAGAGTATTGTTATAGAAGGAATTTTAAAAGAGTTCCTCAAAGTCTTTACAACCTTCCCTGACAATTCAATACAGCTGGAACTGCAATAAGGTCTGCTGAAGAACCTATTCTTCAGAAGATATCGAAACTTTGTTCATGTACAGCTACTTAATAAGTGAGATATAAGACCTAGGGCTCTACAACACTTTTTTTTTTTTTTTTTTTTTTCTAATTTAAGAGGTTATATAGGTAACAAGATATAAAGCTCATTTGTGACACGAGTAGAAATTCTGTGTATGACTAGTATATGCCTTGGAAAATCTTGATAGCCAGGATGGTCCCCTTTCTGGTCATACTTTTTGTCTTTCTCCTCCATCACATATAGTGATTAAAATATAAGTATTGTTGCATATTTGAGCACTGTTAGCTTTACACAGAGAAATACATCCTATCAATTATGACAAATCTACCTCTCGGTGAAATTCACTATTCATCTACAAAAGCAGACATATTCTAAATTATAGATACCTTCTCTTGATAAATACTGTGTGATTGTTTTTGTTCTGACATCAATTTATTATTTCATGTGTAATTGCTAACATACTACATATAAAATTGTTCTTTATTTGAAATGATATGAATTTTAAGTTTTTACATTTTAGTGACATATTTCTGTCAACTGTCTACCAACTCTGATTTATTTCTTGACCAGAAAAAATGACATGAACTTAGTGAAGTTCTAAACTATCCTTTTTTGCAAAAGCATTTCATATATGGTATAGATGAAGAATAAAGTGACAAAATTTTATTGAGCATTATGAACTCAGCTAAAGGAAAAGGAAATTAAACACATCAAAAAATAGCTTTCCACCTTGTTCTTGAACCTCTTTCTTCATTCAGAGGATTTTCTATTATCTTATCTTTTGTAAGAAACGAAACGAAAAAAACAACAGCACAGCTTACTGAAGATATATGTATATAAAATAAATTCAATAAATTCAATTAATTTATCCTTCCTTCTTCATCTATTAATATTCAAGGTAGACTTGAATGAAACTTCTTTCACAGCTCCATTCAACCTAAGAATGGGCAGCAAGACAGCTGTTTGTTTGGGTTTTTTTCTCCTCGTATCTGTAGTTTACATTATGCCTGTAACATATTAGTCCAGGGAAGATAAAAAATATTTATTCTTTGGTCCATGAACATGTTGCTGCATCTTCCTGAGTTTTTCCTTAAAGAGATTGTTCTGCTATCTTATGAATTTTGAGTTGAGCTAAAAAAAAAAAGAAAGAATTAAGCCTCCACAGACAGTTCAATAGTTGAGAAATTCCCTTTAAAAACACATTTACAAGAGTAAACACAATACATTATGGTTATTTTGCCAGGGCAGGCTCATCTGGATTCTATCTTTTCTGGGAAATGGGCATGACTGTGTGCCTCTCTGGAGTGTGAGTACACTAACACATGCAGCATGGGGAGCAAACAGGAGGAATTAGAGATCGGAGTGCTGTGGCAGGGCTACGATTTCTTGAGATCATGGAGATGTGGTAGCACAGCTCACATGGTTGGAGTACTGCCATGGATGGGTATGAGCTTTGTAGGAAGGAGAGGCCAGGAGAGCAAGGAAGGGTGTTGCCCTTTATGTGAGACAGCACTGGGGATGTGTGGACCTTTGCCCAGAGGCGGATGATGAACCAACTGAGAGCTTAAGGGTGGGGAATAAAGGGCAAACCAAGGCCTGAGTGTCAGCTATGGACCGCCTAGGCAGAAAGAAGTGAATGAGGCTTTCTTCAGACAACTGGAAGAAGCCTCACGTTTGCAGGCCCTGGTCCTCATGGGGGACTTGGACCACTCTAATACCTGCTCCAAGGACAATACAAGAGGGCACAAGCAGTCCAGGTGTCTAGTGTACATTGATGGCAAGTTCCTAATACAGGTGATAGAGGAGATGACAAGGGGAGACTTGCTGCTGAACCTCATGCTTACAAATGAGGAAAAACTGTTCAGGGATGTGAAGGTGAGAGGCAGTGTAGGCTGCAGTGATCATGAGATAGTGGAGGTGAAGATCCTGAGAAGAAGGAAAAAAAAAAAGGATAACAACCTTAGATGTAAGAAGAGGGACTTTGGCCTGTTCAGAGATCTGCTTGGAAGAATGCCAGTATGAAGAATTGTGTCTCTGACTGGGTTATTGGCGTTCCCCTGCTTGCCATTGTGCTTCTGGACACAAGTGGTGTTCCCCAGGTCTCAGTATTGGGGCCAGTTCTGTTTAATATCTTTATCAATGATACGAGGGGACGAGGGGATTGAGTGCATCCTCAGTAAGTTTGCAGATGATACTAAGTTGGGTAGGAGTGTTGATGTGCTGGATGGCAGGAAGGCTCTACAGAGGGGTCTGGACAGGCTGCATTGATGGTCTGTGGCCAATTGTTTGAGGTTCAACAAGGCTAAGTGTGGCCAGCAGGACTAGGGAAGTGATTGTCCCCTTGTACTCGCACTGGTGAGGCTGCACCTCGAATACTGTGTTCAGTTTTGGGCCCCTCACTACAAGAAGGACATCGAGGTGCTGGAGCATGTTCAAAGAAGGGCAACAAAGCTGGTGAAGGGTCTAGAGCAGTAGTCTTACGAGGAATGGCTGAGAGAACTGGGGTTGTTTAGCCTGGAGAAGAGGAGGCTGAGGGGAGACCTTATTGCTGTCCACAACTACCTGAAGGGAGGTTGTAGCAAGGTGGGAGTCGGTCTCTTCTCCCAAGTAAACAGTAATAGGACTAGAGGAAATGGCCTCAAGTTGTGTCAGGGGAGGTTTAGTTTGGACATTAGGAAGAATTTGTTCACTGAAAGGGTAGTCAGGCACTGGAACAGGCTGCCCAGGGAAGTGGTTGAGTCTCCATCCCTGGAGGTATTTAAAAGACGTGTAAATATGGTGCTTAGGGACATGGTTTAGTGGTGGGCTTGGCAGTGCTGGGTTAACTGTTGGACTTGATAATCTTAAAGGTCTTTTCCAACCTACACGATTCTATGATTCTGATTCTTGCCCCCTGATGTTTGTGGAAAGCAGTCTTTAATTATATAACCTAACTCTATTTCCTTTTTGATAGGAAAAGTGGTGGTTTTGGAAGTATATATTAACTGGCAATAAGCTGACAAACATGAAAATGTTATTTTCCATGGTTCTCTGAAAGCCAATAACTTTAATTCCTACCTCAGCCAGCTTCACTTCTAGACAGTTAGCCACTGCCAGTATAATAACTGCTGAGATAATTTGGGTGCTGCTACCCACAACATTCTTACACCTATTTGTTGTAGAGAGACAGAAAAAAATCAAAGACATTCCTCTCACTGCCCTTCTCACTTTTGTACATTTTGTAATGTACATTGCTGTACATTAAGAGACTGCAATGACTGTACATTAAGAGAAAGGATATTTCCCTGTCATATTTCAAGCCTTTGTGGATCAGTATGACATCTTATTGTTATCATTAATTGCTGTGCCAGGTTTCTGGTGCTCTTATTTCCACAAGTTTTGCCCAGCCAAATAATGTACAAAGAGAAATGTATGCCCTGTTGAAAGGGATTTCCCATCCTCAAATTTATCTCGCAATTACCGTCTTTCCAAAGTTTGCAGTACAACTATTACCAGTCCTGTCTTTTCCATGAACTCTGTAGAAAATCAGTGCAAGCACTTCTACATTGTCTCCGCTGTGCTATGCAGTGATCACACATATTGCATGATGCCATGGCAAATGAAGTTGTTCACTGGGAACATTGACTTCCACCAGAACTTCCTCAATTAGTGCTTCAGTTGTTCTTCAGCTTCACCAGTGAAAGTGGTGTGCAGGCATCTGAAAAGGAAGTGTTGTTCCTTCTCTGTCAGGATTGAGGTTGGTCCTGTTCATTTGCTGTTTCCTGCAGAACAAAGAGGAGCAGAGAGCAGAAAGCTGGGAGCAGGAAGTTGTTCTGAAAAAACAGCCTCAACCAGGGCCTGCTGCCACTCATTCTTGTGCCTAGGAGAACCAGCAGGGCCAAATTGTGCTTAAGGCTCTGGCAGATTATTCCATGCAAGATCCATGACTATTGGTATGTATTTTGTTGATTTGTAAGGAAAAAAAATGCTGTACAAATCTTGATTTTTGACTGCTTTCTAGACTGTTCCCAGGTCTTTTTTAACCTAGCTCTGCAGTTCTGTATTTGTTACTTTTCTGCCCATAAAGACCTCTTCCCTGAATAGCAGATCAGCCCCATAAACCTTTAATTTGCTTAGACATGCTAAAGGAAATTTATCTGCTGGACAGAAGAAAACTGTAAGCTTTTACAAATAAAAACAAAATAAAAAATGCATGGCCAAATGAATCTTATCTTCAAGGAATGCTTTATTTAGAGCTATTTGCAGATACTTGTAAATGTGCAGTGGATTAAAAATTCCTGAGGGCTGGGAAGGAGGGTGTTTGAACTTAAACCCCACAGGAACCTGTGAAGTTTTCCCATCACCTGCTATCATCTAGCTCTTGTATATTTTTCTTCTTACGCTGAATGCAAGCATGCATTAGTTCCACTGAGGCATCTGAGGACTTCTGTTTTCTTCCTGTTTGCTTTGAACCACTCTGCCCATTCTTTGATTGCATGTATTGATTGGATAGGCAGGAATAGCCAGCAAGCCTAAGGCACAGTACTGGATATATCGTCAGCAAGAAAAATATACTGGAGAATAAAACACCCATGTGGAGCAAGCCAAAGCCATGGGAAGGAATTCAGAGGAATTCAGCTTTTGGGGTTGGTCAGAGTTTTCAAGGTGCCATTCAGTTGCTCTTCAAATCTTATCTGGTGCCATCTACATGCCCTGAATATCCTGCCTGCCCTCCATCCTGTACTCCAGAATGGTTGAGGTCATCTACAGGTTATGTATCATATTTGCCAGTGGATGACTTAGATACTTTAAAGGGCCTATAAATGATAATGGATCCTTATCTAAATACCAAAATCTATTTTGTGCACACAAAAATATTTATAAATGGGACCACCCACAAGGTCTCATCTGTTCTGTTGGGGGTAACCTGCTCAGTTTCTGGAATGTGAGCATTTTTTCCAAGATGTCTGCATTCCAATAAAGTAGGGAAGATCATCAGAAGACTGTTATAATTTTTTTTTTTTTTCCTAAGCCAAAGGAGAGCTGAGGTAAGGTTCTGCTCTGAAATCATATTCTAACCACTGAGTCTTGGAAGGATTTTTGGAGACCATGTAGTTCAACTTTCTGCTCAGTTAGATCTGGTCCATCTGGACCCTGGCCAGCCAACTTTTGAAGATTTGCAGCCCTGGATGTTCTACAGGTCTTCTGGATTGTTTCTTCTGGAACTAGACAGAAGTTCATATTGATGTTCCCAGGTGCAGGGGTTAAGAGTCTTTTGCACCTTCCCAACTAGCATCTGCTGGGTAGACAAGCTTTAGCTCTAAGAGGACAATGACCTATTTGTGTTTCTTTATATCTTATAAATCTATATGTACTTCAGTATTAGGATTTTTTCTTTCTTTTTAATAGCTTATAAAGTCAGAGCTATTTCTTTCATACAATATTTCTGGTTGCTTTGTTTCACTGAATTAATTACAGAATGAATATAGTCCATAAAGTTATTTTAAAATATTTTTTCCTAAAATGTTTTTTGTCTGCTTCCTTCCTGGTAATAATTGCTCAAACTCTTGGTTCCTGGTTCAGGTCAGAGGGTCAGCAGTCTGCATACCAACAGGGGATGTTATTCTTCTTGCAATACAGACACAAAATCCTGGCAGTCCAGTTCTATCAAATCTGTATTCTAATAACAGTGTATAGGGATGGTATAATATATTGTCCCATCCTTCAGACTCTTAGAAGTTGTTCTCTTTAAAGAGGTTTTCTTCCAGCACCTGATAAGGTCTAATATTTGAGTCTAGCTGGAATTATAAGGGTGCACAAATCATTAAGTGGGCAATTTCTGTTCTGGATGATTTTGGCTGTTCATACTGGCAAATCAAAAGTAGCATTATGTCTTTAGGTTATAGAGACATACAGGTCTGGCTGTTGAGCTCTGAAGCAATAGGCATGGAGACAGCTTAGGGAAGAAGACTCTTCCTCCAACAGAAAGAAAGGATTGGACCTAAGCAAGTGAATGCACAGAGGGGATATGTTCTCACAAATTAGGACAGCAACAACTTGCTGACATTAGAGGACTAGATTTTTGACAAAAGACAAGGAAGTTATGATGCAAAAGACCTGCAGCATACCAGAGAAAGTTCTAGTTACAAATTAGGCTAAGCGTGTAATAAAAAGGGTGTTGAACAAGTCAGCCCTTCAAAAACTTTAGATCACTTTTGACTGAGCAGAATGCTTTTGCCCATTTTGCTTTTGCATAACTACTTTGATCAAATAGCCTGGTGCCATGACTGAATAAATTTCAAAGTGAACTTAACAGCACATGGAATTACAAGCTTATAATGCAAAAGCCCGTCATTTTTGCAGCTTCCTATAATATTGATTTCTGACCAGTTAATACCTTCATTTCATTTCCAGTAACCTATTAAATCATATTGTATGCTGCATAGGTTTTATGCTTCATATTTATTTCTTCCTTATCTACGTTAAAGAAAAATAATCCAACTAGTACAGTATTATTTCTCTAAACTCCCATTATTAAGCATGTATTTAAAATGCCAATTTTATTTTAGTTTTCACTTATCAGTACTGAACTCATGGACTAGGTCAAATAAAGGTATAATGCAATTTAATTGGAGAAAAGCTTCCCTCACACCTTCTGTGACCTCAGATTAAGTTGATTTTATTACACTCATTAAAACCTGAGTACAAATTTGGTTAAGATTATGAAGCTATTGAAAATCCTGGATGAATATGGATGCACCTAAACCCATGTTTTAGTCTGAAATACCTGGGAGAAAAAGCAAATTAGTTTTTGATTTTTTTCTTCCATTTTTTCACCTTTGTTTTTCCTCTGTATAGTGATCAAAACATGCAGTGGTCCTAGGAAGAGAGACATTATACATGTTGAAACACAGCCCTTCTGAAAACCCCAGCGGGGATTTATAGAAGGAAAACACCAAGAACCACTTCCAGCCTTAGTAACTTCAGCAGTCTTCCCCACATGCATCTTAGAAAGTCTTCAAAGTTGTCTAGTTCTTACTGGGGGCATAAACCAGGTTCTGTGTAAAAACCTATAATCTCATCCCAGTGACACTACTCTAAACTGCTTTAGATGTTTTTTTTCAGTTGTTTCTGTCACACATTAATACACCTTCAGCCCCTCTTTAATTACCTGTGCTTTCCCTGAGACATTCGAAGAGCAGGTCCTTGATCTAGTCTTTATCTGTTACTCTAAGAAAGAATACGGATCCACTCTGTTACCCTGAAAAGACTACGAAAGCAGCAACCTGCAGGAAGTAGTTCCTTTCATCTCCTGTTCAAACAAGACAAAAATTAAATGAAAAATTACTTAAATACAGAAAGTCTGACAATTGGAAAAGACTCATAAGGAAAGCAAAGGGAGCAGGAAGGAAAGATCTATAAAAAGCTTCAGGCAGACCCTAGAAGACTGGCAAAGCTCCAATCCTCTGAAATAGAAAAATCAATTAGAAACTCCAAGCAGAGATACGATGCACCAGGGGAAAAGGGAAAAAAATCCTGTTCTACACAGAGATGGAGACAGAGGCAGAGACAGAAAGAAGTAACTATGCACCCACATCTTTCTCATCATGAACACTTTAAGGCAAATCCACACTAATCACTCCAAAAAACACAATCAGATTTGTGGATTTCTGCGTGAGTCTCAGTAAATTCACAGCTCAAGATTTCAGACCCTGAAATGAAGGCATTCCTTGCAGCCATCAAATGCCTACATTCTTGAATCCACAAAAAGACAAGTTAAAGTCTTTATTTGCAGCGAAGGTGGTAATAAAGGTAATTAGATCAGGCAGACAGAAAAATCACCCAGCTGGATAACTTGTATATCGTGCAGAATTCTCTTTAACTCCTTTCTCTACTCAGAATCTGTACAAAGTTATATTAGAGCTATTATCCCCTGAAACTTAGAAAACAACAGAAAATTGGACAGAAACTTAGACAGTAACAAAACTGTTACTGACAATTGTTCAGTCAGATATCACAAAGAATGAATGAAGAATTCAATATTAATAATTGACCCAATGAATTTAGCCTCCTTCTACATATTTAGAACAGCTGCAAAGAAATATTTTAACACTTAATATTAGATAAAGGGAATGAAAATGGAATAGAAATGTGTAACCTTACGAGGAGCTCAGGGGTGGAGTGGTGTCTGCTTATAGCTGTGGATAGTAAATTATTACAGACTTGAGACATCTAATGCATCCTGAAACTCCTTGGGGTATAGTGAGAATTCATCCTTCACCCAGTATGGAATTCTGCATAGAGATGTCACCAGTTCTTTATTAGGACTTTCTATGGAAGAGACAAATGCAAAAATTAAGATGCAAACTCAGCGGCTAAGTTTCCTGGGCAGAACACAGCTATCTACAGTCTCCCATGGTGCTAAGCAGGTCAGATGTTCCTAAGAAGCATTCTTGTTAGGTGTCAAAGTTCTGCATCAGCAGAAAACCTACCGCACAAAAAATTGATGCAACTGTCGTCTTCATAGGGCTGTTTGAAGTTCATGGTTTAGGCATTGTTAGTGCTACATTCCCTCATGGGCCCCATTGACTAGGCATGCTCTTAGCAAAACTAACATATATTGACAACACTGAGTTCAGCAGAAAATGCAAGTCACAGTCCATTTTATTCAAAAGTAGGGACAGACATCCTTGTGGTATAGGTCTTCCTGCCTTGTGAGCAGAAGCAACTTCTGAAATGGGTTTAATAGGAGGGCAAGCCACAGCAAACAATGGTCCAGTTTTGGGCTATAAGCATTTTTTTGAGAAGGAGATAGTGCAACTCATGCCTGTGTTATGGATTCTATCTGGTTTTATCTAATATTTGCCTAACTTAAAATATATAAAAGACATCTTCAGCACACAAAAAACATTTACCACTTTTAACTAGATATCCTAACTTTTAGGTTTCTTTATCAAGCTTCCTCTTTCTGTCTGTGATGGGTTGACCCTGGCTAGTCGCCAGGTGCCCATCAAGCCGCTCTATCATTTCCCCCTCCTCAGCTGGACAGGGGCAGAGAAAATATAACAAAAGGCTCGTGGGTTGAGATAAGGACAGGGAGATCACTCAGCAGTTACTGTCATGGGCAAAACAGACTTGACTTGGGGAAATTAATTTAATTTATTTCCAATTAAACAGAGTAGGATAATGAGAAATAAAAAAAAACCCCTTAAAACACCTTCCCCCCACCCCTCCCCTCTTCCCAGGCTCAACTTCACTCCCAATTTGTCTACCTCCTGCCCCTGAGGGGCACAGGGGGTGGGGAATGGGGGTTGTGATCAGTTCATCACACATTATCTTTGCTGCTCCTTCCTCCTCACATTCTTCCCCTGCTCCACACCCTCCCCAGTCCTCCACAAACTTCTCCAACATCATTCCTTCCCACGGGTTGCTGTTCTTCAAAAGCTGCTCCAGCACTGGTCCTTTCCATGGGGTACAGTCCTTCAGGAACATATTGCTCCAGTGTGGGTCCCCCATGGGGTCAGAGGTCCTGCTAGAAAACCTGCTCCAATGTGGGCTCCTCTCCACAAGTCCATAGGTCCTGCCAGGAGCCTGATCCAATGTGGGCTCTCCACAAGGTCACAGCCTCCTTCAGAGCACATTCACCTGCTCCAACGTGGGGTCCTCCGCAGGCTGCAGGTGGATATCTGCTCCACCGTTAATCTCCATGGGCTGCAGGGGGACAGCCTGCCTCACCATGGTCTTCATCAGGGGCTGCAGGGGAATCTCTATGCTGGCACCTGGAGCACCTCCTCCCCCTCCTTCTTCACTGACCTTGGTGTCTGCAGAGTTTTTTCTCTCACATATTCTCACTCCTCTCTCCCAGCTGCTGTTGTGCAGCAGTTTCCACCCCTTCTATAATATGATATCACAGAGGTGCCACCACCATCACCAATGGGCTCAGCCTTGGCCAGTGGTGGGTCCATCTTAGAGCTGACTGGCATTGGCTCTATTGGACATGGGGGAAGCTTTTAGCAGCTTCTCACAGAAGCCACCCCTGCAGCCCTCCCACTACCAAAACCTTGCCACCTAAACCCAATACATTGTCTCAACAGAAAATGTGTTCCTTCTTTAGGAAGACAGTGTCCCTTCCCAGTTCCAACACTAGCCCTCAGAATGGTTTTTAGGGTGCTCTCCTAAAAATTGGAACTTGTGTGTTTGAATTCCCCTGGAGTGGGAGTTAAGACTGCTAGTCAAGAAGGACTTACATTGCTAAACATGCACATAAACATATGTATGTATATGCACACACGTGTATATTATTTTCATACAAATGCCCAAGGATATTTAAAATATGTAGGACCAAACCCAGTTTCACAGACACTAAATTGTCCTTGCACCTATGCAGGAGAGACAATTTCAGATGCCTTCACCTTTTTAACTGTTTCTGGTTTTTTCCTTCCAGTGTCCTAACACACAGCTTGCAACTGTTGTTGAGGTCCATATTCAGTCTGCAGGAAAGTCAGGCACCCAGCTGAGGGCTGTGAGCTCTGTTACCAGTCCTGAAGACCTAATTAATAGTTTAGGTGAAAACTGGCATAGCAACATCTAAATCCCCCTTTATATTTGGCTCAAGGCATTGAGGAAAAGCAAGATGTCTTGCTCCCTTTTTCAGCTTCTGAAATTCACTCCTTAATGTCTTAAGATAAAATGAAACGGTAGTGAGAATGCACTTTATACTCAGTAGCGTATAGAAACAAAAAGCAGGAAACATTTCAAGGAACACTCTACTCAGCCTAACAGACCACCTGACATTCCCAGTCCTCCTCATTTTCCATTTGCATGTAAATATCATACACAAGATGTACAAAAATACATTTATTTCGACAGCTTCGTGCACTTAACACAATCTATTTTTGTACACTTAAGTGGCCTCTAGTGCTAATGAATGTATGGTTCTTAACCATGGTGATAACTTTTAGTATTTATTGTATGCATGGCATAATATTTTGCAACACTTTGCAAACAATTAATAATTACTCAAAATTAAATTCATTGTTTTAGGAGATGTAATAGTGAATCAATTTCCTATTTCTTTTTCTTTGTTATGCCTGCATAGATTCCAAACTCGTTTATTGTATTTATAACTGAATATCTACCAAACTATATGGGCAGTATTTGAATTCATTTAATCAGTATCTAAAATGTAAACCAAATATCAGTCAATTAACTCTCCAAACACCTTTCAGGATAAGGCCTGACTGGGGCATAATCCACTAAAACTTTTGTCTTCCCACTTTTATCATACACTGTTTCTTTGTATCTTTTTTTTCTTTTTTTTCTGCCCAAATAAATGGCTGAAGTGAACTTTTTTGCAGGTAATTTGAGTTGACCTGCCAGCTGTGAATAAACATTTACTGTCTGCTGTACAGAAATAGGTATATCTATACCTGCCCATCTGTAGTTTTGTAGAATGAGTCCTCACTCATAAATGTGGCAGCTGGCTAGAGCAGCTAAGGTATGATTTTTTTATGACTTGCTAGGCAAGACAGAACATAAAACCTCCACATAAGTCACCAAGAGATTAGTTACTTCAGCTTCAGGCTGCAGCAACTTTTGTTACTAACTTTTGTCAGAATCTCTCCACCTTCCCCCTCTTTCCCACACACATACACACTTCATGTGTGAAGGAAAGCTTCATCCATTTTTGATATCTTTCAATCTTGAGCTTTAATTTGAGCTGTGAACACATGATTTGCATGAGTGTTGAAGACAATTATTTTGTTCAGTCTGATAAATGAGGGGATCAAAACATGGTTTTAATGAGTCATATTTTAGACCTTGTTCAAGGATGATTCCTCATAATAAATGAAAAACTCATAATTAAGTTAAATGTTTACAAAGATACGGTGGCACTGTACATGAGAGATCCTCCCAGTCTGCCTGCCATAGCCTCTTGTTTCATTGAAGACAAATTATATCTGTTGTCAAAATACATTCACATTAAATTGCCATAAAAGGAAAAACACAAAGCCATAATACTATTATCAGTGCAAATATACACTTGAATTAAGGATACTATTTGCCCTTTAATAACCAGTCTAAGGAAAATTTTCAGGGAATAAAAAGCCTTAAGTGATGATTTGGAATTACACTGTTGAATTGTTATCAGTAAATATGAAGTTTCTTTTCACAAAGTTTGCACTAGTAATTTGTCTTTTGCTGCTTTAGATTGAATGATGCAGAAACTGGAAGATGACTTTTCTTTCACTGTACTTGGTTCCATTTAACATTATCTCACACCCTAATTTTAATTGCTCCCTATACAAGTTTAAAAGTTTGTTTCTAGGTAGGAATAAAATATTCTAGAGACCTTTTTAGGAAGAAACTCCACAGAAAAGGAGCAAGCTAATCAGTTCATTTATAGCTTCTTTTTTATTATATTCGCAGATAGATTAAAAAGCCATGCCAGCAAAATCTTAGCAGTGGACCAATTTTAGTTAAGATGGAGTCCATGTTTCCCCTGCTTCCTAGACCAGTGCCTAGCAATCTTTGCCTGTGCTTCTTAACAGAATATTACTTTAGCTAAGATTTCAGCACTTTTTTCTACCTGCTGTATGATATAGCATGTTATTAGATGACAGCATTTTAAATAAAGCCATTGGAATTTATTCATAAGGTTATTTTCTAACTAAGTGCAGGAGAAACTACACAGATTCATACAGCACTTCACAAATCAGACATTAAGGCACTTATCTTCCCCATTAACACTGTTTTTTCCCTCACCTTGTTCTCTTTTTGCACCCTTTTACACCTTCCCTCCAACTTTATGATTATTTTCCTATTCATTGCATTACTTCTAACCAAAGCCACATATTTCTCACACTTTTCCTTTCTTAGGTCTCCTGGTCAACTTAAAAGTAATACAGCCCAAAATAAATATGCTTATCTTCAGTACTTTTTTCATTAGTAAACTTCTGCTATTCTTGACAGAACCACAGCTTCTCTGCACTGTTAAGAAGAGTCTTTCAGTTGATTGGTCCAAATCCAATTTTTCCTCTCTCTCCTCCCTCATTGCACACATAGATTGTCTAAGAGGTCACTCTTCCTTTTTATCTGCCTTGCTTTCATTTGTTTAGGCCCTTATCAGGCTTCGTATCTACGGCAGATGAACTGTCTCCTCTCTGTCTTTCTTCAAACATATTGTATATTATCTTTATGCAATGGGAGAAAATTTCCTACATAAATCATTCTAAATAAGTCAGCATACTTTTTAAATCCATTCACTGACTTCTCCTTCACTACAATCCATAATTTAAAGATTCCTTTGTTTGATTTCCAATGTGTAACTCTACCTCTTCCTGGCCAAGCCACTTTGCCCTTTTATCTTGCCTTTTACATGTTATTTGCTCTTTTGGGAACATAACACTAATATTCTGGCAAACATTTTCTTCACCACATATGCCAAAAATTGCATTTATTATGGAATGCAGATCTCTCATGCTGAACCCTAGATGGTTGCTGATCATCTAGACCACGGTACAATGGGCTGATATTCTGCACTAACACACCTCCCCTTCTCACCCCAGAGGAGGTATTTATTTTCTTTGTATTTCAGTTCTCTGTCTATAAAAGAGGGATTAAATTTGTCCTCTGTATCAACAAATATATTCAGTACAAATATATATAGGTATATATGTACATAGTATAGATATACTAACATGTATAAATATCATAAAAGAGGTCATATAGATATATTAAAATTCAGTTAAAATCTTTCCTTAACACCACATCTGACCCATTTTTTGGTTGGTGTCATGGCAACAGAGAGATTAAATTCTATATTTCTGCATTTCGAAGTAGAAAATAGCAGCATGTCATCCATTAATCTTCAGTTCTATAGAGAAGGATAGGATGTGTAAAATAAAAGAACCTCACTCCAGGTTTCACTTCCTTTCCCCTTGTTCCCTGTTTGGAAAAGATCTCTTTACTAACTCTTGACCCTTTATGGTAATATAGCAATTAAATATTTATCAAGAATGCATTTTAGAAAGAGAAACTCATCAACAAACTAGTAAATGGCCCATTCAAGATCATTTGGATCACCCTGGATTAACCAATAGTTTATTAATTAAACCAGAGAGGGAATCTCAGTCTGTCTCTCACATCCTAATTAACTGCTCTAACATATCTGTTAAACTGAGTTGGGTGAAAGGGACAAAGAAAGAAAGAGATCTGTTAATTATTTGGGAACAGTGCTTGCTCATGTCAGAACCTGCTACAAAGTCTCAAAGATCTCATGTTCATTTCAATGTCGTCTTTGTCTCTATAGAGGAGCTGCTGTCTTCTTACCCTTCCCAAGGAGCTCCTCAGCACTTGTGCATGCTCTATAATTTTCCTGGGTCTTTTGTACTTCAAAATAGTATTTCTCCAAGGATATTTGAGGGAAATGCCTGAACAAGTTATTTCTCCTGGAATTTTCACCTCAATATTTTATATAATTATTCTGACATTTGGCCTTTACAGTCTGGCTGTATAAAAGGTCTGAAGTACAAATTTCCACTTACTCCGGTTCTTAGTCATCATTATAAATGCATGAGTTTAGTCGCTGTATTCAAAAATTTAGATAATTAGTTACAATATCCAACAGAGTATAAAAGAGAAAACAATAAAATACATCCAGTATGTTATTAGACAAAGGAAAACATTCCTGGTGTTACCAGCATATGACATAACTGTTACACTCTCACTACTTTGCAGTTCTAGTACCTCCACACAAATCACACTAGCACCAACAACTTCAAGAACAAACCTGAATTCCTGAATTGCATTAGGAAAAAGGAGGTCTTGGATTTCCTAGGGGTATAATTTTCCTTTTAATATATCAGCTGTTTTATAAAAAAAGGAAAACAAACCACAACCAAAGCCAAAACAAACAAACAAACAAACAAGCCAGAAAAAGAAACGTGTCTAGACCTTTTCCCCTCTGCAATAACCAACTTCAGTGAATTAAAAATACCCATTTTCGTTCATTGCTAGGCTAATCAGCAATCCTTACTTCTTCTCTTGCCACACTCTAATAACATCTCCACTCTAAGTCTACCTTGTAACTCACTCAAGACTCTCTAGAGCTCAGAAACACTTGTTTTCCAAGCAGCATTCAAAAAATAAGCAGGAAGAAAACAAACCAACAAACAAAAAAGAGAGAGAATGAGATTTATAATAGTCCCTGAGACTGAATCTAGAGACTGGAATGATAATCATGTCCACCTGAGTGATTTCAGTTCAACACAGAGCTGATGTAACTGTATTATTAAACTGTTTCACTTGGAGAATTATGGTGTATCACTGGACCACTCTGGTTTGTTTTGTTCATGTTTTTAGACTGCGACTGTCTTCAATGAGGGTCTGTGTATGTTTCTCAGACATACAAAGTGCAGAGCATGTTTTTGGTCCTCAAAGACTTGCAACTGAAAGGGTGTTTTAACCCTGCAGTTCTGGCATCAAGATTTTTCATCTATAATCCACTCGTGATAAGAATGTCTATATAAATGATAAATTTGTCTTAAGAACCCAACAATCAAGTGAAAATCACCACTTTTCATAGGTCTTCATTTCAGTCAAACTCTCAGGAGCTGTGGTATTTTAATAAGTGCATGACATTTAAAGCACATGTTTACTTTTTCAGTGATATATGGTTGTGTAATATCTTCTCAGCTGAACTACAGTAGCCTAATGGCTTCAGAACACTTATCAAAAATCTGTCTGTGAGTGTTTCTACAATGTGTGTTGAACATCAGGCTGTGAAGCTTTTAAAAAACATTTTATTCCCTAGGTGGAGAAAAAGGAAAGGAAAAAAGGATAACACTTCTGTTATGCCCAGAAAGATTTGTGCTTTTGTAACTGAAAGAAAAAAGAAAGCAAAAACCAGCTTTTCCATAAGGGAATACATTTTAGAATTAATTTTTAAATTCACTTGAGTAATCTATGCCTGTTATTAAGTAACACATTATTCCAGTATACAGAATCAAACTGGATTTGTTTTACTTAATCTCTATTGGTATATGGTCAGTATTTTTGGGGGGTGGCGTGGGTATTTTTTCCCCCATTCTGTTCTTTGTCTTCACTCTTGTCTGTCAGAGGGTGTCAGAATCCATTTTGATGACCTGTTTCCAGATGGTCTTCTGCTTGGCAGATTTGATACGACATGTCACACAAAAAGCTCATAAAACTGAAGTGGCATTCACTCCATACAATGCTCTGATTATCAGCATACTTAGAGGGAACGGCAAAGAATCTCACTGCCAAGCACTTAGTGCCCACTGGTTCCATCATCCAAGCCAAGCACAACACAGTTTAACATTTCAAGCCTTTTTCTCACACTTGTATCCGCTTAGCTATTTTAAGTCTAAAAACAGATATGTGCAAATAAATGTTTGGCATAGGAAAAAAAAAGAAAGAAAAAAATACATTCAAAAGAAATATCAGTTTAAACAATACTATTTAAAACACAGAAGCTATGACATTTCAAATGTTATCTCCATTTTGATTTTGTTTTAATCTTTATTGTAATGTTTGGTTATATCTACATACTCCAGTTTGGGCAGAACAGAGTTCTACAAACTTTGATAGAGAGCAGGGCTACTTTATTAAAGAACTTATTATTTTTACAGCTGAAATTTGAATTAATATTTCTACAAACAGTATCAGTAAGTTCTTTTTGTTGACTTTAGTTAAGCACTATCAGCAGTACGCTGGCTACAGCAGCCTGGAATTGTTTAAGTAGTATAATTCACTACAGATACTTTTTTAAGAATGTAAGCCCATTCCTTATATGCAGAAGCTACATTCTGAATTACATTCTGCTGCTGGAAGAACAGCAGCTTTACCTTTTTGTAGATTTAATACAGTCAACGCCATCTTTACTGGCCTTGTCAAAGCAAACAAGAATTAAAACAGCAATGAAGAGCTGGCTTTCCCAGTGAGTATAATACATACATATGTTTTAATTTGTCTGGATTTTTTTCATGCTTTATAGGTCTGACCTGGAAAGCAAGAAGTTTAAATGACATAGGAGGGTCCCTTCCAAGAAACGCATAGATTAGTAGCCCTAAAAACTTGGATATCTGCCTGCTTCTTTCTCATTCCACCTACCTCTTTAAGTCATGAGCAATAGCTCTAAAAATAATGTCTCGATTTAGGGGCTTTTTAGTGTTTCTGTCATTTTACCTTGAAAACAGACATAAATGCCAGATATCAGGAGATGACCTACAGTTCCCCTGGAAGCAACAGAGAAAAAGAAGTTCTCTTGAATATTATTCAGCTCCTAGAAAGTCACCTACAACTTTCTGTCTGCCTTGACTATGTGCACAGCAACAGGGCTTCTAACTGAGGTATTTCAATAAAATGCCTAAAGTTTGAGGCAATAGATCCAAGCCATGGAATGTGAAAGTTTAAGCAAAATTCTGTCCTTCTTAATCCTATTGTAATGTGAAACAGTCTGAAAAGGGAGAAAAATAGTCAGTGTCATTGAAATTATGTCAGGTTCATGTTTATGTAACTAAGAAGAACCTATATTTATTTATTTATTTATTTAGCTATCTGTTCTGAGAGGAACCTACAGGGGATGACTTCTGTTGTCAAAATTACTCAGTTGAGAAGTAGGGAAAATATGAAAGAGAAATTTAGACTCTCAGATTCCTGCCTATTATGAATATTGTTATATTGTTATGTTGTTATATTCACTTCTAGTTCCATGTTCTAAATTCATTTGTTTTCTCATGTATGAAAATATGAAGGATGTTCATGGTAATTGAATAAATATTTTTAAAAATAGGGAAAAAAATTATGTATACCCAATCCCTTTTTATACAGATGGATCCCAAAATATTAAGCATACATTGTTAAATTATTTTTGTTTATTTCTGTTATTAGTGCTGTTATGATTACTCTTTCTTTCTCTGTCAGCACCCATTGCTGTAGCATTCAAAAATTCTATCAATGAAACTAAGTCATATGGCATTTATAGGAACAGATCCATGAATCATTACTTCTATAGCTCAATTAGCAGTGTTGTATATCAAGGAGGCTCTCATAGAGCCACGGTGAAACAACGTACAAATAAGCACTATATTTTGCCCAAATCCATCACAGTATTTTGAAAAATGTTCATGGTGAGTACTTCAAAGAAAATCTCTACTACTAGTCTAGAAAGTTCCCTAAAAAAAGTGAAATAATGACTGGAATTATAGAAAAAAGGAAAAAGTAGAGTCTTAAATGAAACTGAGAAATAATATGTGAGCACAAAGCCAAACATAATACTAAATCTCTTAGTTCTCATTTAAATGTATGTTCTTTTGAAATCACAGGAGAAATTTCTATTGCAGTTACTGTACAGAATAGAGTGAAAGAACTTTGGTTGGCTGAAGTGGAAGGATTATTGGTTTTCATTTAAAAATTAAGAATGGGTAGCTACATAAGGGGTGTTGTCAGCAATGTTAAGAATTCTATGCACAATGAAGTCACCATGTAGATATGACATCAACGCCTCATCCTAATACCTGTGTTGCTGTTATTACCATTTGAATGAATCTGATTCCAAAGTTCTGAAATCTATGTTGAGGTAACAAATTACATAATAAGTTACTATATTATAAATTAACTACTTATTTCTCCTCTTCTTCTTACATAATTGAATGAACTGAAAAAGACCCATATTTGTTACATGACCAAAAAATAAAAATAAAATAATCCACAGCTAGCAGTACCATCTGTGTCCATTAATTTTAAGGCAATCTAGTCTTTTCCCTAAAAGTCTCCAGTTGTGGATAATAGAAGGCAATCTGATGGTAACTCAGTTATAAGCAGAGAGTAAGAGCTGTGGCCTTGGCTCAAGTGTTTAGGCTCTTATTGGGAAGAAACATTACAGCTACTGCCTACAGACATGACTTACTCTATTTCTGTCTGCAGCAGCTCTCACTTGAAAATTTGGCTGTGTAAAAAACTTAAAATCAAACAGCTATATACCAGATAGGCACAACTGTATGTGTGCCACTGTAGATTGTTCCTTTTGTCAGTAGCTTTTACTAAGCTAGGTTTGGGATCCAGAGACATAATAGGAATATTCTAGTGAACAATTAAGAAACACAATTATTCCTCTTCTTCTTTCATCCGTAAGTTCTTAATTTAACAATGGATGTTTACACTGACTGATATGCTTTAACTCCCTGTGCTGATAATTCCAGATGTAAGAAATATCTGTGGTTACTAAGAAACCATTATGCATTAGGGATTTTCCCTTCACCCTGTCTTTTTCTTCTCATTTCCTGTAAGAACCATTTAGGATTAATGATGGTTGCTCCCAGAATTTTGGCAGAGAATACCCTACTTTATCAAGTGTGTATATAAGAGGAATCTTATGCTCCTGCCAAAGATAACCATCAGCAAAATAAAAAGCTTAAGCAGGTCTACAGTAGTTTATTTGGCTGTTAGGAGGCAGGCAGCCATGCTTTAATGCTGGCTTATTATAGTTCCCACTTGACATTACCTATCTTTAGTATATCCCTTGTCTTGCGTCAGTAATGACTGTCTTCAGATGCCTCAGGCTTTTCTTAGACTGCTTTCAACTCTTTCCCCCCCCCCCTTCTTTTTTTATTTCACTCTCTTCTCAATTTTTCATGACTTTCAAATTATCTATTGATTGTAATTACACAACTTCAGGCTTTTTAGCCTGTTTTACCAAGAAAGACTTTGTGAATGTATACAACTACTTTACATCATTAGCTATTTTATACATTATAATGTAGCATCAGATATACCTGTCAACACAACAGTTATTATTAACTTCACAAACAGAAAAAAATGCAGTAGGATCTAAGGCCCTATATACAGTGAGTGACTTTTAGATACAGAATGAGAAATGTGCAAGCCAAATACCCGAAATTAAAAAGCAAGTCCAAAAAGCTGAGGGAAGGAATTCACAATACAGTGTTTCTGTCCACAGGATATTTCACCTTTCAATGTGAAATGAAAGGTAAATTACATAAAAATAGTTCCATGTTTGTCATACCTGTCTAATGAATAATTTAACAGAAATGAAATTGTGTCAAGAGACAACCAGTAATATTTAAAATGTACATCCAACAGTTTTTTCAGAAAACAAGAACATATAAAAAAAAGCTGTGTATTTAATAAAAAAAATGAACACAAACACAGAGAAAGTATAGAGTCATATCTACAAAGTCTACCACTTTTAAAAAGCTCATTTTAACAGCAGCAATTTTTACCAACTCTTATAATTAAACTGTTGTGATGCAAGTATTACTGGATGACAGTCTATGTTATGCATTTTCCAGAATCAACATCAACACAGATATCCTTTTGCTCTTTTAAATCTGTGCAGATAATCTTTTTTGTCTTGCTCAGTACCTGTGGAAAATGCTTCAGATTTCAAAGTGATAAAATCTTTGATTATTATTGCTATTAATTGATATTATGGAAAGACTGAAAGTATTTAGGAAGATATCAAAGCCTGATTGTGCTGCGCCCTGTGTATCACTGTCATTACAATATATCCCTTGCCCCAAAAAGTTATGAACTAAGAGTAAAACTGGAAAACTGGGTGGGTACAAGAAACAGAATACGAGAGCACAAGGTAACAACACGACAATTATGAGAAGGGTAAAAAGCAAAGGTCACGGAACTCCAACTGCCTAGACATAGTTATACGTGTCTTCTTCCCCCACATTTCTTCCTCTGTCTTTTAATTAAAAATAAGTGGCCTGATTTTCAAAGGTCTTGAACACTCAAAACCTCCACTGATTTCACAGGCAGCTGTGGGTGTCAGCACATTAGAAAATTAGGCCCAAAGTATTTTTATCTTTGGAAACTTCGTAAGATTTGTTCTTTAAATGTGACTAAGGGAAAACCTTGATAACTGTAACTTAAAAGAGTGGAATAGTGTAGGCTTCTAAAAAGCACAATAACTTTAGTATGCTATAGCTATCTTTTTTCTCAGACCTCTCTTTCTTTCTTGGTATTGCATCTCATGCTTGGCACATTTCTTATCCATTTTGACTGAGGAAAGGGTCTAATAATCCTGGGCAAAGTTCATATTGTTCTCTCCCCGTGTCAGGACAGTGTTGTGCTAGGCTTAGAAATTTACCTCCAAGTTGGGAATTTCAAGTAAATGTCAGGTAAATAACCTAGAAGTATCTATATTATCCTTAGATATCTTTTCTTTTTTATACCACATTTCTTTAATAATAAGATATATAGGGGATCCCAACCATTATAATGGTACTCACTTACTTTAATATATTGGAATTAAGTGTAACAAGAATTAAGGATACCAAGCTTTTCACAAGAACTTATGTGAAATTTACATTCTTTTTCTAAAATTTATTTTTAGGAAACATTTTTATAGCGTGTTAAAAATCCATTTTTGCTTAACTGCAGGAAAAAATACTACACTAGTGATAACAATGAAAGATCTGTGAAGATGGGTAGAAATAAAGTGAACTGTAATATGTATCTGCACTCCTGTTATCAAAATACACCTAAAGCTGGCAAGCAATCTTTTTTATTTGAACTGAAATTATTTGTCTGTCTTTATAAAAAGATTATGTTAAGGTAGCACGTCTTAGCTTCCTAGAAGTTTCTTGCATACCTTCAGTATGCACTTACAGTTCATACCTTCAGTTCCAGTTTCTTTTCACATAAATATTTAGAGATGTTCTACCAATTCCATTATAAGATCTTTCAAAAATGACCAATACTGCAACTTTTCATATCAGAAATTTCATACTGTGGGATCAGCTAAACTCCCCGTTAGACTATTGTATAGTCCCATTTCAGTATTACTTTGTCAGGGAAGGGCAAAGAGCCATCACTGTGACAGATTACTTCATTTTACTTCTTTCTGTTTTCCAATGTTTTGTACTTAGGTGTGTATGATTTCTGGAACCTCCATTTCTGAACTGATTTTGGTATTGACACTAATAATGATAATACACTTCACTGATACTACACTGTATTTGCCTAGTAATCTTCATAGATTTTTAGGCTAGGACATCTTGCAAGTTTCAAATTCCTATGGCCCAGCTTGAAGCAACTCATCTGATGGTCTGCATTATGAACAGAGATTCCCCAAGGGTCATCATATAAATTTTCTGACTAGTAGAGTTCACTGAATACTGACAATCAATGTTCATGAATATGCATGCAAGTAAAACAAATAAATTCATTTCAGCTGCACTTGAGTTTCTTTTGTGTTCACTTTCTCTAAACATTGATGTGACTAGTCATTGATTAGTTTTTGGTTGAGAAGAGTTACTGATAACCTGTCTGAAACAAGAAAGAGATGCATATTTACATTTCGGCATTATGCCATATATTTTTTATGTTTTCATGTGCATTGATTAAAAAGTATCTATTTTGCCTTCTTATTTCAGATACATAACAGTTAATTAAGCAATTTAAATAAATAATAATTGTTTGTTTATTGGCCTGGGAAATGCAAGTGGCTTGTTTCTTTAATGTTTCTAATTAAGAAAGTAGCAGGTATTTCCCAGAACTGAAGATGACAAACACAAATCTCTGTCTACAAAGTCTAATTCTGTGATGTTATTCAAAGCTATAAATATGATTATTTTTAATATAAATTCTCTTGGTCTAATGGGAAATATGTTTTGCAAAGAATTTTTAACATTGACTTAAAAATCTGTTGAACTCAGACAAATGAACAAAACTTTGGTTTTAATTATCATCAAACTTTTTACATTGTTCTCTATTCAATTATTAAATGTCATAATATGCCAGTTCTCATTACACTTTTGAATTTCTCTTTTTTTATCTTAACTAACTCCAAACAGGATATGTTGAAAGGTCATGGAAACCAGCTGATCAGCATTACCAAAGGCCAATTTAATTCCTTTTGCAGTCAAATAAACTTAGAAGAGGATGGTATTTAAAGCCTATAACAATTGGTGATTCTGTGTCCATCCAAAATGAGCATCAACTGCTTTCCAATCAAAAAATACAGAAGTATAAACCACAATTAAAAAAAATCTTGATGCAACAAGTTATATAGTGCTTTGAACACAATATCACAAAACTAGACAAAGTTACAAACATATTTATGAAATTTATATGTTCCGTGTCATGACTTTTTGGAAAATAAGAATAGATGGGTCACAAAGTTTGTTTTGATTCAGAAATCCTGTAGAACGTCTTAACATTGGAATGTCAAAGGCAGGTAGTGCATTCATGACATAACTAATACTGTTTTCACTGAATTAGATCTATTTAGATATTTTTGGTTTGGTTGCCTCTTAATCCCCACTCTGCCTAGAGAATGAAATGCAGATTAAGAAACTGGAGCTAATGGTGGGTATTATATTGCCTTGTGCTTTGACCATTTCCTCAGAGCAAGATGTTAAATTAATTTGATTAAAATGAAAAAAAAAAACACTTCTAAAAAAAGCTTTTAACCATATATGCAATATCCCAAAACAATGGGATTACTCACTTAAATATGAATAATTTACAACTGATGTATATAATCAGTTGTATATGTCAATGACTTACAGTTGAGCTGGGTACAATAAAACCCTGTTTTGTCCTTAAAAACAAAATAAAAAACAACAAAAAACAAACCACATTTCATGTTTTATAAAAAATATTAAGAATCAGAAAGGAAGTAAGCAATACAAAACTGCAACAATGAACTGTCAGATCATGTGATCAGATATCATTTGCGTATTTTTCTAGAATGTTCCTTCAGAGACTAACTTGGCACATTCAAGTATTACTCTTCATTGCAACAACAAATAATCTTAGAGTTCTTGAGAATGGAATTTTGATTTTCCATGCAGATGCAAAGAACATTGCAATAAGGGAAAGTAAAAAAAAATTATTCTGCAAGCATCTTTTTTCATTAACTGGTGTTCAGATAGCATTTATTTCAGACACATATTGAATTTAAATAGATTCCAATATGTATTTTCAAATGCACTCTTACCTTTTTCAGGAAACTATCAGTAAAAGTTCCACTCATCAGTATTCCTAAAATCTGAGTTTTTAAAATTCCAACATTAGAGTAGTTCAATTACACTCAAAGACCCGGATGAATCCTGCCTAACTGTATGAACTGAACTGAGTGATTTTGAAACAAATAAAGGACCATGAAGGAACCAAAGATTACTTTGTTCCTATCTCAAGCACCTTTGTTAGCTGCTTGAAGTGCAGCTGGGATAAACTGTCACCAGGTGTCTTGTAGTACCTGAAATCCTCCTCTTTAAGTCTTAGTGTTATTATTTAAAAGTTCTGTGTTCACCTCCTTTGATTTATTCCCCATTATATGCTGTCATTCTTAAATATATCTTTCCAATATCATTCTTAAATATATCTTTCCAATATCAGCTGTTCTGTCATAGTTATACCAGTATGTCTTCTCACATTCGTTCACACATATATTGCTTGAGCACTGTTTTTACTGTTTTACTGTTTTTAGAAAAGGAGAAGCAGTAGATCTACTAGGTGCAATAAGAAAGACATTTATTCGATTTTTAAAATAACACAGGATATTATAAGAATAAATGCAGTGATTTGTAATCTCCATAGTACTTCTGTTTTATGCCACAGGCTTGCACAAGTCATTATACACTTGAATAAAAGTTAGATGAAGCAGAAATTGTCTGTTCTATGGCTATTTTTATTCTTATACTAAGAGGACAGTGACAAAGGTACTGAGCAGCACATATATGCTGGTGAGAGACAGTAAACCAAAAGTAACATCTTAAACTGTCACAATTTAGATTAATATATGGATGTAAAAAAGTGTGATACAGAATCCAAAATACTCAGGAAACATATGAAGGGATCACTTTAATATGACTTCTTTTAGTTTGATTTTTCCCAGTTTTCTGTTTCATTGAACTGAATGGCACTGTTCTGTGGTTTTGTCTCATTACTGTCACCATCAATATCCAGATCACTTTCTCAAGAAGAATAATTCTTACTGCTGCCTTTTAAATTGATGCAGGACTTCTGGAATACACTTGAATGGTGTGTATGTCATCAGCAATAGATGCCTTTGGACTTCTATCCTGGATCTTTAACTATGAGAATCAGACTAGTATTAAAAATGACATGGTGATTTATTCATGTTGCTCGATTAACTTTCTACCATCAAACTTGTGACAACTAGAAAACGTTGCAGCTTTGATGAAGATGATGATGAATCATTATGAGGTGGCAGGGATCCAATAAATGCGATACCATGAATTTGTATTGATTTTCTTGCATTTATTGGCTTGTGTTGCTCTACTTATTAATTTCTGTACTTTGGTCTGTGTCAATGTCTTCTACATTTTTATTTCTCCTCGTGTTCCTATTCTGCCCAGAAAAGATTTTTGTGAAATATGTTCCTTATATAATTCAGTAACATTCTGGTTCCTGCTGTAATTATGGTTCCTGGTTCTTTGTAGGCACTTGTCACATCTCTTATTACTTCATAGAATCATAGAATCATAGAATGTCCTGAGTTGGAAGGGAACCAGAAGGATCATCTAGTCAAACTCCTGTCCCTGCATAGGACAACCCCAAAATTCACACCATATATCTGAGGGTGTTGTTCAAATGCTTCTTGAATGCTTCAGGTTTAGAGGTGGACCAGGCAGTTAGGTTAACAGGCTGTGCTTGATGATCTCAGAGGTCCTTTCCAACCTTAACAATTCTATGATTCTATGATTCTATGAATATTGTCAGGCTTGGCGCCATGACTGCCTCCCTGGGGAGCCTGTTCCAGTGCTCCACCACCCTCTGGCTGAAGAACCTTTTCTTAATATCCAACCTAAACTTCCCCTGGTATATCTTCCTGCCGTTCCCTCGGGTTCTATTATTGGTCGCCAAGGAGAAGAGATCAGCGCCCGCCCCTTCTCCTCCCCTTGTGAGGAAGCCGTAGACCGCGATGAGGTCTCCCCTCAGTCTCCTCTTCTCCAGGCTGAACAGACACAGTGACTTCAGTCGCTCCTTATATGGCTTCCCCTCTAAACCCTTTACCATCTTTGTGGCTCTCCTCTGGACACTCTCTAGTAGCTTCGTATTCTACTTAAACCCTGCTGGAATTTCTCTGTGAGACCTACAGTCAGAAAGTGTGACATTTGGAAACAAATACTATAGCCTCATTTAACAGTAGACAATAGTAGTAATCTGGCCAGCACAATCAAGAAATGTTCGGGCATTTTATGCATTCAGACCTAGGATGACTTTTTTTTTGAAACAAAAGATTGATCCTAGTCATCACTAAAAATCTTGTGGATCTTCATACTAAAACTTTCCCTGTGATGTGGTCAGACTTCTGCTCCAGAAGTCTGTAAAGGAAAATATAAAATATCTTGGCCTCTTGATTATTTTTATCATTACTTAGCTGTGTTGTTATGCACATGCATTACAATACCTATTCGCCTGGAAATGTTCAGCTAGTAAACAATGTCCATACTGTATTCTGTATGTACTAAACAATAAGAATACAAATCATACATAAGTGAAATAACTTGTTAATCTGTTGCTGATTTTGTTTGTTTGTTTGTTTGTTTGTTTGCTTATTTTTCTGCAGCAAAATTTCTTGTGGTAGTATTGTTATAAGTATAGAGCTAGCAAATTCTTAGGATCCAAATTGATGAAGCCTGGTTGATATCCCAAGAAAACGGGTCTCACCTCACTATACAATCTGCATGTATATGTATTTCTGGTGAGAACTCAGATTTTAGATATATACACACAAATTAAGGTGTCTAGATATAAGTGCCTATGTATGCCATAGGTATCTGGGCTTCTGTTACAGTCAGTGCATCTCAATGGAGTTGCCTACATGTAAGTATTCAGTGCCATTTTAGATGCCCTTCTTTATCAAAGACATACACATGGAACAGTGTAATACAATGGAAGACCGGTGCCATCCCAGGGCCACAGCTGGAGGCTAGACATGTATTCTATGGCATCTTAAATGTCACTAGACCCAGAAGGGTGAAGAGCCGAAGACAGCACGGGAGACCTAGTCAGCACAATCAACAAGTCAAGAAGTCTGGAGATTTATTCAGCTGTGTAGCCTCTAGCTGCTTGGTTCAGTTGCTCACACAGTGATACTTAATGCCATTTGAGCTACCCTAGACTGCCTGAGATATCACATAGGACACTCAGACACGACACAGGGCCTGTAAGAGGCTCATGCCCTTCTAAGATTCTACCAAAGACCAGGCAACATGCCTAAAGGATTTCAAATGATACTAGACACCTACACATGAGCAAATGAATCCCTTTGTACTTGAGGGTCAGCTGAAATACTGTCTGGACTCCACTGAGTTTGTTGACTAGATCTCTGTTGACTATCACAGTATGTTAAACTCCTACGCATCTGTAAACCCTCACACAGAATTAAAAACTGCTTTATGTGTGTATCTGTCTTTCAGACATCATCCTAGTAACATTTTAAGTTGCTTAGGGTGTTTTAATAGTTTGGATAGATATTAAATTCTTGAAAATTTAGGAAAAAAAAAGGTAGTTGGCTGAGAGAGAGAAAGATCCTATTATTTCATTACTGAAGAATATGCTTTTTGTGTGCTTTCAAATATTATTTTATTTAAGCAAATCCTCAAACTAAAACACAAATCCACAGGAAACTGAGCTTTACTGGTTCTGCTACTCATGGTCCTACTCAGTTTCCACATAGTTCTGGAAGCACTATACTGCACCTAGTTTTGTGTTACTGCTGTGTCTGCTTTACCATCAATTCTTTAATGTTAGCTTCCCTACCACACAGCATAATGAATAGTCTCTCCAAGGCTTGCTGCCTTGTTTGCAAAATGTTTGCAACTGTTGAAGCTTCTTTGGATTTCTATGGTTTCCACAATAACACACTCACTTCAAATAAGTAAAACAAGAGCAATCATTATTGTGCAGCATGAAGAATAACTGATTTTTCTGTTACAGTGAACAGAGTGATGGGTTAATATTCCTTCTTGGGTCTCTTGAAGAGTTCTTTCAACATGATGAAATGATTTTTGCACAACTTCTAAAATATCAAGCTGTGTGTATTATTGAATCCCAGAGCTAAAATACTTTGCACAATTTTCCTGTATGAAAAATACTCAAGTGTTCTTTTATCCATTGTCTCACTTTAATACTTCTCAGAGTACAAACCCTCTGCTAACTGGCTTTGTCATTTCATAGAGAATTAATATGAAGATATTAAAAATCCTAATCAACCAACTAAAACACTAAGGATTTTGAATAATGTCTGGCATTAATGCACACTGTAAGATATGTCTAAATGTTCTAAAACATGCATTGTCTGTGAGCATTTGTTTTCATAGATCTGGTTACAGAAGTTATTAGAATGATTCTCATTAGTGCTGCTATAAAAGGTGAGTTTCCTATTTCCACCACGATGCCAGTTTTTTGTAAGTTTATGACCTGTCTTTTTTCCCCTGATTTCACACATAGTGTCAGCTCCTTTCAAAACTAGGTGATAATCAGTGAAATAATTCCATAGGCAAAAGATACTAAAAAAAAATCCCTTTTCTGTTGGTTTAAAATGTCTATAAAGAAAAGAGATAACATTATTCTACTGAAAATATTATCTTCAGATTTCAATCATTTCTTCTGAACCTCTGATTTTTACAGGTGAAAAGAATTAAGATGGTTGTTATTTAGTGTTGAAAAATAGCTCCTGGGCATACCAAGCAGATAGCTTTATTATGCTTTACTTTCTGTTTTAATAGCTATAATAAATCAGAATGGAACTGAAATAATTCCATTGACATTTGATTATCCTGAAATCACCCACTTATTCTAAATCTCAATGGAAAAAGTATGTTTTCATTTTAAATTGCCATTATACCACTAGATGTACAAGAAATAATTGCACTGACTAGCCAATTATTCTGACAATAAAGGAACACCATATTGACTCTTTGGTTGAAGAGGGGTCATTATGTTAACAGTAAGAGAAAGTATTTTTTGAATTGACAAGTGAGCATTGTCATTTCAAAAGCTTTATTCTGAGACAGTCTTTTACTTCTTTGTGTGTTTTATACTTTGGTATCATTAAGACATAAGAAACCAAATAATAAAAGTTACTGTGTAAAGTAAGGTTGGGAATGATTTAGAGTGAAACGAAGAAAAACACTCAGCATAAAACTCTTCACTTTGTACATGATGCTTCCTTGCCCTAAACATATCTGTGCTCGTGGTGACTTAACCACAAAAAAAACAATACTGAGACAGTTTAATGTATTACTCAAGGCAGGGTGTGGGAGGATGGCAGTGTCATTTTTTTCGATGTTCTCCCACTGGTCTTTTCTGTCAATTGATAATAAAATACGCTGTATGTCTTTTTTGGGGATAGGCCGTATACTATTCTCAGCTCATTATAGTTCTCATCCTCCTTATCTTTTGCAGCAGAGATGTCAAACTGTGCAGATATTTTTTCCTCAGCAAATGCTTTTGTCTCCATGGCAGAATTCTCAGGCATTTGGGCTGCCAGCTTTGGTGTTGTCACTTGGACTGTAATGTAGATACACTGCTGATTAGTTCTTCTCGCTGCTGTATTCACCTTATTGTCATTGTCATTTGTCTTGTTGATGTCATTTTTCTTTTACCATAACTTAGAATCATGGAATAGAATCATACAATCATTTAGGTTGGAAAGGACCTTTACGATCATCAAGTCCAACCATTAACCTAGCACTGCCAAGTCCACCACTCCCTAAGCACCACATCTGTCTGTCTTTTAAATACCTCCAGGGATGGTGACTCAACCACTTCCCTGGGCAGCCTGTTCCAATGCTTGACAACCCTTTCAGTGAAGAAATTTTTCCTAATATCCAACCTAAACTTCCCCTGGCGCAGCTTGAGGCCATTTCCTCTTGTCCTATTGCTTGTTACTTGGGAGAAGAGACCAACACCCAGTGTCTTGTGCTTTTCCATTTTTTGTTGGAAGGTTCCTTGCAGCTACCCCCTCATAAGATCTGTGTGTGAGATAATTTTTATCTGAGCTTTTTAATAGCCTCATATCAGCAAAACACAGGTAAAAGGATCATTTGCTCACCTAGTTTTCTCTGAGAGTCAGGAATGCAGTCTTCCATTGTACAATGAAATGCCTATGTAGTCATGCAGTGTGCAAGAAAAATCCATTTTGCTGTGAGTAGAGGCCCAAATTTTAATAGATTTAATGTATTAAAATTCACATTTGGGACTGGATGAATAGTTTGATGTGCTTCTGAACTCCTCTGAATTTTTTAAAAACATTATTTGGAAGGATCATTTGCAGGGAAAGACTTAGATAATACTGAAAGATGTAAATAATGTAAGTTTACAAGTATGGCTGCATCAGTTAAGTGAAACTGTACATATCTATGTTGTACAGACATGACAGAAAGGAGAAATCTAAGAGAAATATGGAAAACTGTAGCTGTTTATTTACCATCACTTAGGTGGTTCAGTCATCTTCGTAATCTTCTCTAGATTTTGTTCTTAAATATGTATATTATGTTGCTCTCTGCTTTAATAAATATATTTGATTGCTACTTACATTAGATTGTTGTTGCATTAGATTGTTATTTACAGTTAAACTTGGTAATAGGAGGTAAATCGATGCGTGAATACAGGAGCAGAATAACAAAAAATTCTAAATAGGTGACTCACAATCCTTTCCACATCTTCTTTCTTAAACACAAGTAAATCTCTTGCTAAACGTTCAAGTAATAGCACATTCTGATGTCAGAATCAGATTCAGATGACAGAAAACCATGTTAAAAGGATGAAGATGATTAAATCTGCTACACAAAGTATTGTGATAATGACAGAGAGGTAAAGGGGACTTTTGTTTTTTCTGCTAGAGCCAGTCCTTCCTGTTTTCTCTGATATACATAAATAAAATTTTACTGAGAATGGCAAACCAGTTAAAGTCAGTGAAAATCCTGTGGTAAATTCTGATGTTTTGGTATAAATCAGGATTTGGCTGAAAGGAAATGTCTGAGACTGTATCTGAAGAGAAAGACAAATCATGGTGAGGTCTTCCTAGGAGAATCACTGAAGCATATTAGAGAGGCTTTTAGCCAGCTGGTCCACTGGATTAGAGCAAAAGAATAACATTAAAAAGAAAAAAAAGAAAAATATATGGTCTCTTTGAGACAAAGTGAAAAGGTATAACAAGGATAGCAGATCTAAAAGGCTATGGGGAAATTAATATAAAGGATAAGAAGACTGTGACTATAGGTCACGTATGGCTTACTTGGGAAAAACCCATCAAAACATTACTGTCTTACTGATGTCCTAATGTAAATTTAAAAATACGTATTCCTGTTACAAAACAGAAGGATTGCTTGGTGCGAAGGAGAGATTGTAAAAAGGATTTGGAAATCTTACAAGACAAAAAAAGACAGGGAACAGAGGGCAGACTAAAAGACAACATTCAGCATGAACTCCAAAACTAGTGCTATGAGGAAAAGATTAATTTAACTCTTTCATGTGTTGATGAGAAAGCAGCGTTTAGAAAGTAGGTCTTTTTGCCCATGTACAGCACTTCCGAGTTGAAATGAAAACCCTTTTAAGATCAGTAGAAAAAAAAATGAAAAACCTTGTGTTGTCACTAAGCAAGGCCATGAATAAAAAGAATTACAGGTACACTTCAGGGGGTGGAGGAAAATCCTTAAGGTTGAGAGAGTTAAAAGAGCTGGATCAGTTTTTTTTAATGAACATAAGATTTAGAACATCATGATAGCATAAAAAAAAAAATCTAAAAAAATCCAGCAGTCAAAATCTACACAACATATTTCAGTATTTTTTCTTACATTGTGAAATGCAATTGTATTTGGTTTTGGTTTACATTTCAGACTCTTTCATGAAATTATTCTCCTGAAGTTTTCAAAATGACAAAAGCTTTTGCGAGATAAGTAAACAATTTCCCTGCCAGGTCTAATTACAGTGCATAAGTACTTTCATGGGTAGAAAGCACTAAAGCTTTTATTAATGAAACAGAGAAAAGTGTAACAAGAATCAAGGGCTGAAAACTGAAGCCAGACAAATTCAAATACATGAGAAAACACAGATTTTTAAGAGTGAGGATAATTAACTGCTGAAATAAACAACCGGCAGAAGCAGGAGGTTTTCCATTTTTTAAAATTATAATTGAAGGCCCAATTCAGACTGCATCCTTTGTTTTCCAAGCCTGTAAAGACGCTTGCGTTGTGCACCATTTCAGAACACCCAGCTGACTGTCCTTTCTATAACAAACATAAGGGCAGAAATACTACAGATCTAGATATGATTTGATGGAATTGATAAGCCTTCATGTGTTAGCCTCATGAACCAGTGTGATATTTAACATGATTGTGTAGTATGCTGCATGACTTAGTGGAATAACACAGTACTGATGCGAAGGTTCATTTCCCAGTACTGAGAGGAGCTACTTGGACACAATAAACAGAAAACACAGAGGTGCTTGTGAACATCTGCCAAATTGCAAGATTTTCCTTGCACTTCAGATTCAGAAGACCAAAATCTGTCCTGAACATAGTCACCTAAATGATCATTATTCAGTTGTGGAGAGTACTGCTGGACATGTGAACTCAATACTGTAACAAGGAGGGCAGCATCCTAGAATATGGGAAAATTGTGCTGAGCATGTGGTCTGCTTGTTGTTTTTGTTGGATTTTTTTAAGTACAAATGCCTTATATGATATGCATAAATAGCTCTAGGAAACAGAGACCAGAAATAGAGATACCTCTAAGAGTGTTTTTAGCATGAAAACATAGTGCTTCCTCTTTGCCTTCTGCCTAACACATTTCCCTCCTCCTTGACACATGTGCCTCCTGCCTAAATTAATTGGTAGAACACCTACTGAACAACCTTTAAGTTTCACCTAACTAATTTTGAAGTGTCTTTTTTTTTTTTTTTTTTTTTTTTCTGTGTCTCTGTTTTGATATGATTTTCTGTTGAGGCTGTTGAGGTCAACACCTTCTGTTTTGCTTTAGAATTTATTCACTGACAGCACCACACCTTGACGTCAGCCTTCTACATCCCTTTAACTACCTGAGCACTGCACTCCAAATTTTTGTCAGCTAAGTCCGCTGATCTAAGCATGTATCAAAATGCTTGTGCACCATCTTTGAGTTGCATGTGACTGTGAGTTAAAGATTAGAAAGTGCAGATTTTTGAAGAAAGTATAGGAAGCCCCAGTGAAGAAGAGATGCTTAAATATTGCTTTTCTTTTTTGCTAAATTATTGCTGTTTTTAAAAAAAACTGTGTTGAAAAGTAAAGGTGTTTGGACCATTGGAGTGAGCTCCTTTAGCACCCAAAAATCCAAAAACTGTTCCAAATCTCTAAACTGAAAACTAGCTGTCTTCAACAGAAAGGGTGTCTCAGAGGCCCAGGGCTGACCTGCACTGCACATTCTTTTAATTTTTCAAACATAGCTTTTCTTTATTGTTACTAATGAACATGATTACTGTAGGATGGTAGCACCCAAAGGCCCCAGTTAGGATAGTGCTGTGTGCTGTACAAGTACAGATAAATAGACAGCTCTCGCCCAGCAGAGCTTGTGATCTGAGAGGCACAAAGAGGTTGAGGGTTGGGAACGGAGATACAATTTCCAAGTAAATGAAAATAGTGATGATTGGCAGAGCTTTGGTAGATGAATCCTTTCTTGTTCATTTGTCTTTTCTAATAAGAGTAGAGGTTGGATAGAGGGAATGGCAGGACTACGGAAGTTAATAAAAAGAGAACAAAAAATGAAAAGGAAGGAACAAAATATGGAAATAATATGTGATTATTCCTTCATTTTCTTGCTGTCTGTCTGGTTCTGTTCTACCTATAGGAGTAGGTAGGCATGATATTAGAGGGACTTTTAAGAGATTGAAAGAAAAATTTCTCAAATTGCTTTTCAGATGTGAGCAGGTTCTTTCTTTAAAATTATGGTGGAAATGTGGGAACAGGTTATCCTGAACCTCCAAGCCTCTATGCAAATATTTCCTTAAATATATAAATTAGTAAAACAATGGGTAAAAAAATGTGTCTAACTAAAGCCTCAAACTCTAAATGGGAATTTGCCATATAGCTGAATAATACACCACTTCTCTTCAGGCAGTCATGTACTCCAACCCAGTCTATGACTAAAACAAAAAATAAAACAAACATTACAACACATGTAATTTTTAATACACTTGAAAAGGCAGAAACTATTAGCTTAAAAACACTAAATAAGGGCAAAAACTTCTAGAGTTAGTTTAGAAACCTGTGGATGCCAGGAGAGATTGCCATCTCTTCTGTCTTACCATCTGGAGTCTATTATAATTCCTTTAAAGACTCCCCTTCTCTTAAGTTGCAGATGTAGACTGAAATTTGTAAAACAAGTATATCAGAAGTGGGAGGGCACAGTGCACTAGAACCCACCTGGCATTCAGAGCCCAAAGCTGCTTAGACCTAGCCAGCAGAAAAAGTTTAAAGACCACTTCCTTTCAGCACATAGGTGCCTCAGTCTATTCAAGTGATAGTAATGATTTTGTCCTTGGTAAAGGTCTGTAATCTCCTAAGTGGAGTTTATAGTTTTTCAAAAGCTGTACATAACTATCCTTTTAATGTGATATTGGCCACAATACCCTGTTTTCCCAGTGCTTAGAGTGCCTGTTTAGGATGCAGTGCTCAAGAGCTCAAGCCCCTCTTGTGTCTGAAAGCATTCAAACCCACCATCCCTTCTTCTCTAATGAAAATACTGTAAATTGTCATAAAATTGGTTAGACTGGTGTGATGAAGAGGTAATCTCAATACTTACTGATAAACCTTCTTTACCATGAAGAAAATACAAAAATAAAGACAATGTCACTGTTTGGTGGGACTGAAACTAGCACCTAGTGCAAAATTTCACAAGTCACTTCAATAGGCATACTATTAAAAAATGGATGACATACATTTTGAAAAATTATCTACATCTTTCTTATACCTTAATACAAATGATGAACACACTGATTTATGATACTAAATAGCAATAATAGTATATCAGCTATATCTTGCCTAAGGTTCTAACTTTAATTGTTACTAAAAAAATATGCTGTATATTAAAATACGTCAATGTCAATGTAAGCAGTTGCTCATCATTATTATTATGATATTATCATCATTATGATTATAATCATTACAGAATTTGAGTACACTGAGTTCCTAAACAACTTACCAAAACAATAACTTAAAAAATATCACATTTAAACCTGAAGTAACATGTATTTGTATATTTTTCAGCTTTCGTACTTGAATAATGGTAGTAGAGGAATGAATTAGCAGTTTCAACTTATACTAAAATTGTCTTTAAAAGGGATCTATTTACAGAACAAATAAACAAAGGAAGAATTCTACCTTCTTTTGTACACATTTCTGTGAAAATATACAGCATGTTCTGACACTTTTGAAACCTTTGTTATTGTAAGTGGGTATCTAAGGTATTTCCTTATAATCTTCCTCTCCCCATAGATACCAGAGGCAGCTAACCATAGGTAGGGCAACCTTTAAAAAATTATGTTACAGATACAGGGAACAAGGGTTAGAGACAATAAAGAAGTTAAGGACTTGAACATATATCGTGTTAAGTGCTGGAGAGCCTGAAAGTTAGACATCCAGCTTAGGAAGTAAAATCCATAAACCTGAATTAAGAGCCTAAGGGTGGTGTTCATTGATGCTTTCCTCTAGTGGCAAAATCTGTAAGAACTTTCTGCTCCCTCCTCTCTCCCAGTTATTTATTCTTAGCCTACACAGCAGTATTCTGTTTTCTCAATCTGTTCTGATGCAGCTGTATGCAGAGAGCATTGTAAATGGGTTCACTGGATTTAAAAAAAAAAAAAAAAGAGCTTAACAACAGCAACAACAGTAAAGAGGATGTTTTTCTTAACCTAACCTAGGTCACTTCAGTGATCCCATTTATAATATAGCCCCACAAACCTTAGCTCATCTGACAGTGAACTATGGGGTCAGGATGCATGGCATTTTTACTTTCTAAGCTGCCAGAGAAAATATGTTCCTGAATCCACACCTCAGAATAGTATTTAAAAGAGGCAGATCTGTGAAGGTGTGGTCCTGTAGTCATCTGTGTTATGTCATTTCATAATAATTTCAGACTACATCTATTACTGGATCACAGAACACTGCAGACCAGCTTGGAGCATAGGACTGTATTTCCGTCCAGGTAATCAGAGCAGATGATGTGAATTTTATGCTGACTTCATACTTTTAACCAAGGTTTATGCTTGCTGTAAGTAGGTAGATGACACCTGAAGCAGCATAAAAACAGAGTGGTACAGACAGGTGATATTTTATCTAGCATAAGGCCAACAAATAAAAAAGTTATTCCTTCAAAGGCTTGTAAACCTGCTTGGTGAAATAGTCATGTGATTGAAGTCTTTTGATCCAGTAGTAGATACTCTAAAACCATATTTATTATCGCATCAAAACACAACATGAAATAGCTTAAGTCAGCACTTAGCTCAGCCAGTCCGAAGTGTTAGAAAGGGATTTGGTTGACTTTTCCACACATAGCAAGCTAAGTCTGCCCTTTGACTATGAAGAATTTTCTTACTGTTTTATTTATAAAAGTATCCATCGAGGATATGCTGTTTTTCTGCTTTGCATATTAGCCTAGCTGTTTAAATTATTTGATTAGAAACTTGAAACTCTGTGCTCCAGTTTATCATGGTGATAAAGTACTAAAACTCTTCAGCTGAATGTTTACTTATTGCCCTAACCAAGATGCTACTGAAGATTCTGAGTGTTTCAGAGTGGGACAACTGGCCGACCAGAAATGATTCATTCAGCCAGAGAGGAAAGCAGATGAAATAACATGCATTCATAACCTAAAGATTAAAGAGCTCTCAGGGGCCACTTGGGAGTTCTCGTCCTTGCTCCTAACAGACTTTGTGACTTTTAATCCAGTGATTTTTAGAAGCATAAGGCAGTCTCTAGATTCCCATCTCCTTTTCTGCAGTGTGTGAACTGCTAGTATACTGATGTTCTCTGTGCAGGAATCAGGAACTCATACTGTGCATGTTCTCTCCAGAAAAAAAACAAAACAAAACAAAACAAAACAAAACAAAACAAAACAAAACAAAACAAAACAAAAAACCCCCAAACACTCCTACCCCCCACCCAAGCAAACAAACAATCAAAAAGCACAAAACCAAAACTAAACTAAACTAAACTAAACTAAACAAAACAAAAAAAACCCAACCACCTAACACTTTTTATTATTGGAGTGGTCCCTGCAGGACTAATGATTTACCACAAGGCAAACAGAAACTAAAAATGATCTATTCTTAGTACAGACAAAATTGCTTTCCCAAATTGTATTCAGTGTTCCTCTGGACACAGTAAGGGTGGATATAACCCTACATGCTTCCTTTTTCTGGGTAATCCCTTTCACAAAACTACAGACTAGCACAGTTATTTTAGCTAAAGCCAGAGGTGACTCCTTCCAGACCTCATTAGTGCCATTCCTAGGTTGGACAGGGATGATCAATAGCAATACACAGTGCTTATTTCTCACACAGACAATACAAAGATAACCCTTTTCTTCAAAAGGTGATTTATGACTGCCTAGAGTCACTGTCTTAGACAGCCCACCAGGGCATTTGTAATACGATATGAAAGTTCTTTATTGACAGGATAATAAAAACTTTATTCTACCTAAAGTACTTACCTGGTCTCCACTACAGCAGTACATGGGTCTCTCTCAACCTCACAAAATGTTTACCTACCCAGCTTTCTGGGGCAAGGAGATACAACTAGCCCAGTTTAGAGCTGAGGAATGCATATTCATCTCTGTTCCTACTAGAGTGAAATCCATAGCCTTGAGTCAAGTATGTAGGCTCCCTGCTGTGATAGTTAGGTGCTCGAGAATAAATTTAAACATTAATTTTGCACCTTGCAGAGTAAACAGGAAGACATGTAGGAGAAGGATAGGTCAGACAGGTCATGCATATTTGACTTTAGCATTAGCATGAACCCCAGTAACACGATATTCCTAATAAATTCATTTTACATTCAGAACATAACTGGATGAGGAACTATTTTGTTTTAGTATAGAAGTAGTTGGTGTTCTTAACCATTAATTCAGTGATCTGAACACTCACATAGTTTAAAGGGAAACTTGAGTCCATTGGTTTCCTCTACCCAGTACACAGCTTGCATTTCCCAGAAAATAATATGTATCTTCATCACTAGACATGTTCACCAAAAATGCATTTAAATCTTCTCAGGTTTCAGTGAACCTATGGCCAATGTCTCCTACTCACTGAAGGCTCTAAACAGTAGGTTATTATGAATAGCTGTATTTCATTGTCTTCAATTCAACCTAAGTGTTAAACTATCCCAATCATAATACCATGATTTGCGCTGTTCTCAGAGCAAACATTACGCTGACTTGACATACATAAAGGTAACAGAGGATAATAAAACGCCAGTTCTGTACTTTCTTGAACCCCTTTAGACATGCTCAAGAACTAGGTGTCTAACAACTTAGGTTGGGGTAATTTGGGATACACCTAGAATACAAAACTTCAGAAACCAGATCATCTTCCAGATGGGATTCAGCCAGGAACCAGCAGAAAGTAAGCAGGTTGTGATAGGGAAATATATAAAGAGAAATATGAGTGGACCCCAAGACAGAGGAGGAAGAAACTCCTACCATGAACAGCATAAACCTCCTGCCAAACACCTCAAGCTGTTGACAACTCATAGTAAACACCCTACATCCATTCTTTTTCAGGAACACTAGAGAGTCAACCATAGAACCCAAAAGGTCAGTGTAAGAGTGAACATAACGGCAAAGAAAATGGTAGAAACTAGGAAGGGGTTTTGGTTTTTTGTTTGTTTGTTTTTCTGTATAATAACTCTAGGGGTATTATTCAGAATCTGAGAACAGTATTTGTAACAGTCTACTGGAGAAGACTAGAAATAACCATTGGGAAACTGAGAAGAGGGTCTAGGATTTAGGAACACTGTATAGCCCTAAATTGATCACGTGTCTTACAACTCACAACTCTCTCCACTTTCTCTTTTTTAGTTAAAGGGGATTAAGTGATTTAGCAAGTCACTTTAGAACAAGCATAGGGTACTAACATGGTCAGTTACCATTGTGTAGATTCTAGATGACAACTTGTTACACTAGCCAATCTCAATTGCTTTTGACTATGTCCATGCTCACATCTTTTTGAAACAAAAGTTCAGCTTACTCTTTAAGGAGGAGTAGGCAATGTTCCTTCAGTGAAACATTTACCAGATGGCTAGAAAACTGTCCCAGAGAGTAGGCTGAGAAAACATTGCTGAGAAAGCTGCGTTGAGATTGAACTCCAGTTGCTTAACTTCTGGACCAGGTCTTTCAGGAAATTTGAGCAAGGATATTTCCATTCCTGTAGATCTCAAATGGACTTTGATGTTAGCTGCTCATTGCACAGTTAGCTGCTATTGCACAGTTTATACCTGGATTTCCATGTCTGTCTTCTTCCTTCAGCCACCCTAATTTCTTTGGTTTCTTTCTCCTCTTGCAAATCTTTGTAATGTCCCAACCATTCATTAATGTAAATGTGAAGAGGACATTCAATTTCTGCTTCTGTGGACTTTCTACATACTTATGTAGTGCTTTTGACAGAGTTAAGAACTCTTTCCCAGCTCTCATGCAGCTAAGTCATGTGATACAGGACCCAAATTTTCCTATCCGAAGAAAAGTCATTAGGCACATGATAAGTTCATATGCGTATAGTTCCCTACTTATCTGCTTGTTTTACGCTAAAAACAAATTGGATATAAGAAGTGGCAAAATGTATCAGGTTATCTGCAAATACACATTTTTTTCTGCTGTGGGTCAGAGTCTGTCCCCCAGAGAGAAAATGCTGCAGCTGAGTCCAAAATACAATATATTAGTCATTTGTTAGGACTGCAGTTAGAATTTGTTATGTAAAAGATACCCTACAGAGGCAGAATTAGTGAAAAGGCATGTAAAATCTGTTGGCTGTAGGTGGGTGAAAGGAATAGCACTGGTAATAAGAAACCTGATCCACAGATGTTTATCTACATGGATGACTTACTAGTTACTTCAGGAGAAGCAACATCAGGAATGGGATGTTTATTACTGTTTCATATGCTTTTAAAAAGTCTTCCAAAATGAAGTAAATGTGTTTCTTATCTAATGATTTACTGACTAAATCTTCTTACAAGCAGCATGTTCTGACAATGCTGCTTATGACAGAGAAATATCCTTTCAGGGTATGTTCACATGAATGAGCGTATATTTATGTCCAGTGCTAATTTTCATATACTGTAAAAATTATTGCACAATGTTTAGGTTTTGTAAATTAAACAGACACTCTGGGTAAAAGTGGTCTTTAATTTTCACTAATTCTCTTGTTTATTTTTTGTTTGTTTTACAGTTTTACAGTGGATAAATGGTAACTTAACCTTATTGAAATAAAAACATCAGATTGTGGTTCTTGTGACATCCATGCTCCAGATGAGCATTCCTTAATGATTTTTAGGAAACATTTAGAACAATACCAAGACAACAGATGATCTTCCCATTATGAAAAAAGATTCACTATTTAAGATGTAAAACTAAAACTGTTTAGAGTGCCATAATTCAGCTACAAAGGCTAAGGACCCGTAAATTCCTTGTCATAAGGATTTCTTTATATTTGAGAATAATTTGGCTTATAGTGCCCTATATGCTTTAGTCCAGTGTTTAATTTAATTCTAAAGGAAGCTATAATTGTATTTTCCAATTAATTTTCTAATTCTCAAACGTAATAGTCCAAATTTTTTTTCAAGGTCTGTTATTAAACTTAGAGTGCCTGTATGACACTGTATTTATAAGCTGGACATCAAGGCACATTTGTGTTCGCATATGTGTATGAAATACATAAATAAGTGCATTAGTTTCAGATGCTGTTCTCAATACAACTTCTATGTGCAATGAAGAAGAATGGTTAAATAGCAGAATTTTGTATTTTCTTAATGTCAATAATTAGTGTTTATTATCATTATAATTTATTGATACTAATTTTATTGATATATGTATTTATTGATGCCAATAAAAGGAAAGTAAGTATAATCTAAAGCAGAAATTAAAATGACCAAAAGGACATCTGAAATGCAAACAACAAAAGGCACAGGATGTGGAATTTATCAGGGCAGAAGTAGATTCCTGTATTTGAGGCAGTCACCTTAGACTCTATTTGTAGTCAGTGGAGAGAAATTAGTACTTTCAAGTAAGTTTCATCACATAATTACCACAGGCATGTAAAATACCTCAGGTGATTCATCTTTTTACTGTAAGTGTAAGGTGATTGGATCGGATGTAGGTGTCATCATCGTAGACATCTAACTTTAGCAAATATGAATGACACCCAAAATTTAATTGAAAAAGCACCATATCTTCTACTATTTCTAATATAAATTATAAGATATTATGTTAACATAAAAGGATGTGAAAAGATATGCTGTTCACTTAGGCTACCAGGGAGAAGAATTAATAATGAAAACAAAGGAGCATTAAAGTGAAGATGGTATTGGAAATATGTAATACCTGGAATTACTCTTCACAGGTGAAAAATGTGGGCACCACTAAATACTGAATCAGCAAAAAATATTTACTGTGAGACATTTTCATTCCTTTCTAATCATGATGTTGATGCAATTAATTAATTAGTCGGCACTGCTGATGTTGATAAATCACCTTCGTGGGCAACAATCATCCTTTTAAGTGCCTATGCGCTGCTGACTAGGCAGGATCCCACTGCACAATAAGGCTTGACAACTTTTCTAGAACAGTTCCAAGGAAGTCTGAGTGCCTGAGGAATGTGGATATAGATACTTTTTTTTCTGTCACAAAAATGTTTTCACAATAGCAAGGAGAAAAAACAGAAGACAGCGATGAGTCTTCAACTCTTGATAGTTTCCAGAGTCTGAGCATTTCCCACCATTTGGGTTTCATAAAGTAGAGCCACCTCCTAAAAGCAAGTGCTTTTGACATTTCTTTGAAATGAAAACCAAACAGTATTTGCTGGTGAAGTAGAATGGTAGGTAGAGCTGACATTAATACTTTTTTTTTTTTCCCCCACATGGCAGCTGAAGAGTAACATTCTATTCTAGGTCATGGAAATGCTGACTTAATATCTGTCTTTACCTTATTGGATTCAAATCCAGGAACTCAAAAGTACTTTAGCCACCAGATTTGACTGTACCATGAAAAAAGGACCAGGGCATTCTTTGCACTTCCTTTGGAATTGGTCCAAACCAATTTCAAAGAACAGCTTATTTTTTGGTGCTGACTTTAAGGGTTGCTTATACATTTTACCTTATAAAAGCACTGATAAAATATTAAAGATGTGTGAAGAACTGGAACCCGTTAGTCCTCAGATGAACATACTGAACAATCATTAAACAAGACAGCCAGGCTTATATACATCACTTCTACTTCCAATGCACTCTTCTTTATTGGAGACAAAGGAGAACAGATTTTTTTTTTTTTTTTAATGTTAACTTAATAGTACTGCCACCTTAGAATAAGCCATTTGGAGATGTGGAACATAAAGATTTGAACTCCTATCCACAGACACAAACTGAGCTCAGGTTTCTTATCTGATCATAGGGCCATGGTAAAAAAGGAGACCTCCATATATTTGCTTTGAAAAGACAGGTTTACACTTCATCCACAGGGAAAAATATCTGATTATCCTTCAAGAAAGAAAGATAAATGCTTAGTTTAAAAAAGGCTGGCAGAACTTACTTTTGATACAGCCAAATTAGTCTCTATTGTCAAGACCAAGGTATTGATATGTGTAGAAGCAGTATTTCTGGAACCTAAGAAACTTCAATGTAAAATCTACAATATCTCTAGCCATCTGTGTAAAGATCTGTGTAAAGTTTGAAATGCTTTGGTATCTTGAAATCAAGAAACTTAAACTTGAGTTACCATATGTAGCTGTCTATTGTTTCACTGGATGTCTGAGTTTTTATTGACGCTCTCTTCCCATAATTCCTACCCTTCTCCTGGGCTAGTATGCTTGGGCACCTTTAGCCAGGTATGAAGACACTCTGCAAGTAGGATATATACAGTCTAAAAGTATAAAGCAATTATATGTTGGTCAGCACACATCATAAATATAAATAGGATCTAACAAGCTATGATGCCACACTCTGGCATGATAATCAATGAGCTCTCACTGGCTGGACAAGCATCAGTGAGGAGGGAAGGGTCAGTGGCTGCAGCTCCTGAGAGCCATCCTCAGGGGTGTGGAGCTGCCACCTTTCTCCTCTTGATGGCTTCAATGGTTTGACCCCAACCCAGTAATTCCTTACTGCCGAGCCCAGTGAGCCATCCCAGCCACTGCTAGTTGACGATAAAAAGAAACAGGGCTAGGGAATAGCAGGCAAAGTCTACAAGTTGAACTTGGTAGCTGCACATAACTGTTAAACAAAATACCACCTAACACTCATAAACACAGCACTGCTTATCGTATTGGGAGTGGTAGTATATCCAGAGCTCAGAAGTGGCTCATTGATAAGGCATGGATTGCACAGCAATCAAAACTGGATAGTCAGACAGTAATTCCAGTGCTAGATGTCCAGGCCAAAAGGGAAACAGAAAGAAGAAATACCATGTTTGTGATGAGACACTACCACTGTGGCTCTCTGTAACTGTGTGATTAATGTAAGTTTTTGCTCTGCTGGGAGTTTTGCTCATGAGCTTTTCTGGGAGAGAAATGCTAGTGTAGCAGTGTCATTGCTCCAAAAGGTGAGAGATCATCATCCTGTGTGTCCAGTACGGTTTGTGAAGCCATATGTCATATGTGAGGATACGACAATGAATCTCTCATGGCTTTGCAAGGTATTTGTTAACAGACTGGACCAGCTCCCAGCTGAAATGGTCTCAAGCTGTGCTTGTTAAAAAGGAGTGTGAAGAAGTTCTAGAAGGTCCAATAAAGTAGTCCTCAACCTCATCCCCTGTTGTTTACATGAGTCTTTTTTTCTTCCAGTGTTCGCAGTCAACTTCAAAGATAGATAGATGAGCAGGGATAAACTGAGGATGGGGGTGCTCCTCAAACCCCCTGCAATTAAAATATAGCTGCAGTCTATAAAACTTCTTTTTCTTCCCACCTAATTTGTGTGGTGGTCTATTAATTTTTCCACACTGACTTACACTTCAGTAAGCCACTTAGACTCAGTGTATTTCTATCCCCAAAGCTGTTGCATTTAATGGGAAATAATTCATTTCATTCCAGACAGCCACGCCAAATGGAAGTAAACTACCCAACATGCTTGCTGCTAAGTTTTTCATCTCAGTGTATTGATTTTAAACCTTGTACCAATTTCTCCCAAATTAACCTTTTATTTTCTTGAGTTATATAAATAAATAATGTGAAGGAAAGCAAGTGAAACTGAAGAGAGAAAAATCAACAGCACAGCTTTGAGATCCTGAGCAAACCACTCTGAGCTTTCTTCAAGGAAAAACATTTCTATTTCTCTCATCTCATTTTGCTGTTAGATGTGTCAGTTTTACTGATTCCAATAACATTAACCCGATCAAAATTTAACAAAGATAACATACATAATACATAAAATAAAAATATGTGCATGACTCTACTGGAAGTCTTTTCTTTTGATATAATTCTCTGATATTCCTTAAGATGCTCATTTCAAATGTGAAACAGGTAAAGAATTTATGATCAAAACTCTAAACCTTGCCTCCTGTGTCTTCTGATATACACTTAAAGAACTGATTAGCAACACTTTATCTTGACATAGTCACTGAAATGTAAACAATCTACTCAGTATTTTGTCCAGGTGGTGCTGCAAATTTTAGCTATGAAAGAAATGGAGATTACAATCAGAAATGCTCTATGGCATGCCTGCTAGAAAAATTTTGTCAAATACTCCGGCAAAATTAGTCTAACCTCTTACATTTAATGCAGTGGTGGATCCAAAGTTTCTGCCATTTCTTATAGAACTCCAAGGTCCCTTATCTTGCCTTTTCCCACAAAAAAAGCCACAGTGTCAGCTGTCAGCATCCTTTTTCTCTTTCTTTGAAGTGAGTTTTGTTACTGCAGGGCAGTATGGTGCCTGACCTGAGATGCCCTGTATTGCCCTGTGAAAACACAGCTTAGTAGAGAAGAGGGTCTGCAGTTCAATAGCTGTCAGTGTCTCAGCAGAAGATACCGGACTGTTTGAAAGGCAAGCTCCCTCCCACACCATCCAACCTTGTTTTTCTTCACAAAGATATGGAGAAAAGCTGCAACCTGGGAGGGCAGAGAGAGAAGAACATTTGAAAGCCTGAAGTACTTAGTGATAATTTTGAGAGGGAGCAAGAGTTCAAGAAGAAAGTGGAGGTAGAAAAAAACTAGGATTTACTTGACTGGCCAAGATTCTCCCACATTTTATTATTTTTGTTCTCCAACTTACCTCATTTTTTGCCATTTGTTTGTATCATTTGTCAGTTCTGTCTTGTTCTTATAATTATTCCCCTGTAGAATCTGCAGCACTTTGCAGAATAGGTTTGGATACATATTATTTTACCCTTTGGCTAATGTTCTGAAAACTTTTCTGCTTCTGGCTCCACTTCAGGGCTTACAACCCCCATTTCCATTTTCATTTCTGGGGTCATTTCCAGACTTGCAACCACACTTCTGTTTACATGGTTATGCTCATTACTCTAAGTAGATCATGACACCTTGTGTTTGAGAATCCCTGTTCTAGGAATTATTGCAGTATAAAGGATAAGTAATAATGAGGTGAAAAAAGGGAATGAGCAAAATATCATTGGGAAAAGCAAGATCATATCAGAACAGATAGAAGAAAATGACCAAATGAACAGAAATTGCAATGAAGATGAACAAAAAACAAAAATGAGATAGAAATTATACGCAGGAGTCTACATAATAGTAAGACAGTGCTTTGAGAATGTGTCTCATAATATAAAATCCTTTCTAATTAGCTTTGAAAACAAAGAATTGCATATCAGCATCCATTAATATAATTTTTTTTTCATATTATTTACATAGAAATAAACTGCATTACCTTGAATGATTTTGATTCTTGCTCTGGAAATTGCTTTGTTCCATGAGTAAAATGCCTGTAATCCATATTAATTCTACATTACATTACTTTTAAGAACAAATATTTTGAGTTTTATTCATCCTTTATTAACTGACACATACTTTATCAACATGTTTACAGTATATTTCTGATTCTGATCAATGTCTAAAATCCCCTCCAAATGTGAGCCCCTGCTGAATACTTCCATGTTCTCAATCACCTTCAAATACTGTTAAATGATAACTATAACCAAATAACTATAAGCGAAAAAACAGCTTTCAGACCTTTTATTTGTTAGTATGCATAGTCAATTAAAATATCACATTAATGCAAAAAAAATCTGAAATACTCCCAATGCAAAAGATTACTTCAGGTATGTCAGGATTGAATTTGGTAGTAAAAACCATGTTTAGAATGATCATAGAAAAGAAGCCCACGGATTAATTATTTTTGCTATTATGAGATATAATTTGCCTCTTAGCAACACACATACTATTTCAAACTGGTAGATAGTGGCTGTATAGGAGAAAGTAATAATAAATAATAATAATAAGTCCCTTTTGCCTATCAATTCTGGTGACACAATCAATAACAACTGAAAATAAGAGATCTTTAAAATATTGCCTATGCAGTTAAGACACTGTTTCACTCCAACAAAATGCAAATCTTCCTGAACAGGAAAAGTGTTTAATTTCCTCAGATATCCTGAAAGAAATGGCCGCTCAGCATCTTAATCTGCATCCTGTAAAAATGTATGCTGGTTCCTTTGTCTTGTTCATATGTATTTCAAGCTGGACAGTGTGTTAGTTCTAAAAGCTGAAGTTCAGTATCTTAGGTTGATTTTCTCTCAGAACCTGAATGTTCAAGGACCATGAAAAGGACAAAAAAGATCCCATCAATTGTGTACAGTAGAATTTCTAAATGAACTGTGGTGACTGTTCTCCTGGCAGTACTAAATAACTCTCCAAAAGTGCACCTAGATGAGATTTTAAACCTCTGCTTTTTGCAAAGGAACAGCTAGCTAAGGCATTAGAAGGAAATGCTAACTGAAGGAACTCTTGCACCATCTTCCAAAGTTAGTTGAGCCTGTGTGATCCCACTAAGCAGAGCTATGCTTTATTTAAGGAAGGCGCAAGCAAAACAGCAGGGGAGCAAAAGCTGATACTATGAATAAAACTACTGTTCTTGCAAGCAGTTACAAAAAAGTGATATTCCATCCTCTGCTAATTCTATCAACAGCTATCAACTGGCTCATGAGTCTGGCCCCATCCTCTATTTAACAGCCTTGGAAGGGAAGTCTGCCTGCCCCTATTGTGCACTGACCTGCAGAGTTGGATCCTAAATGCTAAGACTACTAGACAGGAAGCAAAAGGCTGAGATAATACTCAAAGATAATGAGTTTTGTTTATCCTGTGAAAAGCTGGTCCTATTATACATGCTGCTTCAGTTAGCAAAGCAACTGAGATCATGATAACAGCCCTGTCCAGCCTACAAATGAGACTTCTCAGATTAAGAGGTGCAAAATACCTTGTCCAAGCCAGGGATGATAGTTAACAATTCTAGTCAAAGTACTGCAATAAGCTTTACATAAATAAGATTTACAATATTATATGCAGCTCTCTCCATCTTCAGGTATTCAGATACTAAGTAATTAATTCTCCTGGCTCTTGAACTAGACAAACAGGTCCATGCTACATAGAGGGAAACAGAATAAGCTTCATATAGGCAGACACAGAAATAGGGTATGATCAGCTAGACACAAGTGACAGGTTTTGTTGTTTAAGAAGTTACTGGCACCCTCATCTCAGAAGAGATAATTTTCATCAAGCACATTCCCCATGCATTACAAGTCATATAGTTTAGCTCTAACTCTCATGAAGCTAAGACGATAAACTGCTGAACATGTGGATTATTCACCATACCAATGAGCACATCTTAATTGCAGGATAATAATTTGAGGGGCACTAGCCTTCTGAAATAGTTCTAACTTGATCCTTTAAATTGATTGTGTATAACCTATATCAGATCTTAGTGGTGAAAATAAGAATTCATTTCTGCTATCATTCCCTTTCATTATTAGACCATTTAAACCACAAACGTAGTTTTAGATATAACTAACTATAACTATAGCTATAACTGTAACTATATATACAAATACAAATACAAATACAAATACAAATGCAAATGCAAATGCAAATGCAAATACAAATATAAATAATATGAATGTAAATATAAAACACACACATAATCTGAATACAAAACAAACCAATTCAGAGCTAAAAGCTGTTCAATTGCATGCACATCATACACTAGGAAAGTTTCCAGAAAAGCTTGGAAATTATGAGTTATGCAAGGATATGCAGTGTGCAGTAAGAAATTAAAAATCACACATAATTCCTATCACACAGAGTGTGTCTCCATATTTACAAAAAAGGGCACTGTGCCTTGCAGCCCAGGTCATAGAAAGCCAGCTGTTTAATCTTGTGTTAAGCACTGTTGATTTAGAAATAAGAATGTGTTAAAGTACTTTCCTGTCCAGAGCTGAAATATGTCTTTGTTATTTCAGCCTATAAGTGCAAATCTCAGAGGTTAGTAATCTCTTCTGTTACCTTGTTATACCTTTCAAAACAAGCTCCCAGACTGGTTCAGTGGCTAAACAGAGCAATGGAACTTTGGGTATTACTTTGGGAAGTGGTGTTAATAAACAAAAATTATATGTGCCTATGTTATGATCAGAATCAGTACTGACATATGTAACACCTCAGCATTGTGTTATTGATGACTGTTATTCTGGAATAAGCACAAAGTGAAGCTTATAATTCCTTGTTGTTTTGCCTAAGACAGACTCCATCACTCATCTGTTCTAAGCATTCTTGTTCAGAATAACCCCAAATATATTCTTGATAATATGTCCTCTAATTTAGCTGAGCAGAAATCTGCCACATTTAACGTACATTTGGCTACACTTCAACTGCAAGTGAAGTGAAACTTAGGTATTCTTTATCCAACCCACAGGGGTAATTTAAGTCTCAACTAACAGATGCTAGTATGTGACTTTGAGAACATTAGGAACTATTACTCTACAGATGAAGAAATAATGATTAATTTTCCATAACAGCTTTAAATACAAGGGAATAGTATGTTAAATGTAAAGTTTTGATCGATATATCAAGACACTTGCAAGGAATTTAACTGAAGATACAAATTTTGTGTTGCACTATGTGTTCACCTACATTTTTAGTTATATATTAAAAAAAAAAAACAAGCAAAAAAGCAAAACCCCAAAAAAGTGCAATTACTTGCACAACGTCAAAACTGCATTTGTAAGTGCAGAATATGCAATCTATTTTTTTTCTGCATACAGCTATACTTTGCCACTATAATATTTGAATGCTTTATACTAATGAATGAATACCTTCTAATATTTTTTTCTTTGAGGAAAGAATGCCTCATTCTCACTGTTGTAGACATGAGAGATCAATGCTCTGAAAGAAATTTAAGAATGTCAAAGTCTAACCGTGGAAAAAAACATGTTGATTACACAGCAAGGAATGGATGCTCAAGAATCTTGCTGAGTCAGAAGCTAAATGATCTAATGACCGAAAATTTATCTGTCATAAAGCCCGTTTATTTTAGATCCTTCGGTGATCCATCACCATTTTATCTGAGCACCTCATAAAACTTAACCACTTTGGCGTCCGCTCGGATTTGAGATACTCCAGCCACATTCATGCAACATCGTGTTTAGAGAAGGGCATATTAGTGCAGGCACATCAATGGGGCTATATTGTTCCAAAGTCTAGAGTCACTGCTGCTAAACTGATTTCAGTATTTGTCAGTTGTCCCCACTATCAAATGGCAACCATAGAATCATAGAATCACAGAATGCTTTGGGATGGAAGGGACCTTTAAAGGTCATCTAGTCCATCCCCTCTGCAATTGGCAGGGACATCTACAACTAGATCAGGTTGTTCAGAGACCCATCCAGCCTGTCCTTGAATGTTTCCAAGGATGGGGCATCTACCACCTCTCTGGGCAACCTGTTCCAGTGTTTCACCACCCACATTGTAAAAAATTTCTTCCTTATATCTAGTCTGAATCTACTCTCTTTTAGTTTAAAACCATTACCCCTTGTCTTATCACTATTGGCCCTGCTAAAAAGTCTGTCCCCATCTTTCTTAGAAGCCCCCTTTAAGTATTGAAGGGCCACAATAAGGTATCCCTGCAGACTTTTCTAAGCTGAACAACCCCAGGTCTCTCAGCCTTTCCTCATAGCAGAGGTGTTCCATCCCTCTGATCATTTTTGTGGCCCTCCTCTGGACCTGCTCCAACAGGTCCATGTCCTTCTTGTACTGAGGACCCCAGAGCTGGACACAGTACTCTAGGTGGGGTCTCACCAGAGCAGAGTAGAGGGGCAGAATCACCTCCCTCAACCTGCTGGCCATGCTTCTTTTGATGCAGACCACACATTTAAGTTTGCACTAGTGACATTGCGACCCATTAACAGAAAAAAAAATTCTACCCACGTATAACTACCTTTGATACATTTTCTACTGACAAAGTCTTGTGATCTCTTGCTATCTCCTTCTAGGCTTAAACCTCTTTAAGAAATACCACTAAAATGCTTTTTGGTATTTTAATTAATACCACCTATCAGGTTTGGTGACCCAGTGATGTGTTTTGCTCTCTGCCTGATGGACAAATGTTACCTAAGGAAGATAGTGTAATTTTTTTACTCTAGTGTTGTTCTGTACCAACACTGTTTCATTAAATAAAATTATTTGAAGGGGGTGTCAATGTTCTGATGCTTAGACAGCTATGCATAATTTTCTGCTATGAATAGGTGAAAGACTCGTTAAATTAAAAATTTGCAAAAAAATATCCAACACATTCCAGACACTGGAAAACATAAAAAGTTTTATGGAATAATTATAGATTCTCCAATCTCTGGAACAGGAGGTCCTGATTCTCTTTTCACTTCTGCTGATGCATTTAAGAAACAGTTTAATTTTAAGGGAATTTAATTAAGCGGTAATAAAAAGAGAGGAGACTCCAGCACAAGTTTTCCAGTTCCTTGTCTAGCCTATATACTTTCCCTTGACTTTAAGACGTGTAATATAGCTTACAATGTTATCGATTCCTAAGACCTAAGGCTATCTGGAAAACAAACCTTTTATTTCTTGGCTGATTTTGAAGTTTGTTTTCATTCCACCTCAGAACAAAGTGGAGTTCTTTTGTAATTTTCTAAAAAGAAGGCACAGAGAGTGTAAAATGGATATGCATACAGCAGCTCAGCAGACATGGTATTCTGAGATAATAAGGAGCCTTTCACTGAAAACTCCTCTTCTGAAGCAAGAAGTATGGATTAATATCATCAGCTTGTTGAATAAGTCTTTGTCTCTCCATGAACATTTTAACTGTGGACCTGTAGCTGGTTTTGATCATTGTCATTTGCCAGCACACATTTGTCAAAGAGTTCTCAGTGAGGTTTTAAACTCTTCAAACTTCCGTCATAGTTAAAAGAATTTAATCACATTACAAAAGCCGTAGCTTGCTCCTTAAAAATCTGGTCTCTATAGAATGTAGAAGAGAAGGTAATTGTTTATTTTGAATTATTATTATATTTACATATTATAGTGTCAGATCTATATTACAACTTTTGTTTTGCTATTCTTCATATAAATCCTTGGAGCTTTTATTACATTTAACTCTATTTTCTTCTGCAAATGTATTAATTGGTTGTTTTGAAACATTTTGCTGCAGCAAAATAATACTTTTTTACTTCAGTTCATGAATGATATTCTATCAGTGATGTTGAAAGACCTGAAAACTCATTTACGTGGCGGAAATGCATGCTATTCAGAAATGTCTCCTTTATAAAAGCTTTGTAGCTAAGTATATCTAGAAGAGCTATCCCTTTTGCTGGGAGTTGGTGCAATGCCAGCATGCAGTGTTTACATGTGCTGCTCCGGCTCTTACGCAATAGCCTTGGGTGGGTTTGCTGTAGACAGCCGAACAATGCTCCAGGCCAGAAAGAGGAAATCTAGCCACTGTGTATTAGTTTAGTCATTCCAGAATTGTAGCAATCAAGCACAAGGATATTTCAAAAACATCCCAAGTTCATTTTAGAATACCGATATCTAGAGTTGAGCAGTTGAGTTCAATGAAGTTAACACCTTAAGAAATTTTTTTAAGGCTTCTTTTGTGGTTACACAAGAAAAAGTCTCCATACAGGCAGGAAGGTACAGTATATCACAACTAACAGAGACTCAGCACTACTTATTAAATAAACTATCCACATGTAAAAATATAAGCTTCTAAACGGCATTTAAGAGATATGGAATACAATATAGTCCATTGATTCCCTCCCCTTCATGGGCACTGTTCATTTGTGAAGTGGTTGGCTTTTTGTGTGAGAAATGCAAAACATTTTTAAGGATTTGCTTGTATTTATAAGCAATTGAGTGATAAGGAATTAATTATCAATTTTCTGATTTTTTTTTGTCTGAATGACCACACCAGCTTTGCTTATGACTGCCTTAAAAATTTACTAAGAAGCAAAACCTCTCCTTTTAATGTATAGAGATTTCCCTTTTGAGTCTCATTTACCATCTGCTGCAGCAAGACCAGAAAAGTCAGAACACAGGGAAAATAGAAAGGGAAGTATTCTTTCAATGTTTTTGTTACACTTTTTAATTCATACTTAAGTGAAAGTGCCTCTGGGCTCCAATGAGATACTACTACTATTCATTTTGGTAGAAAAGAACATTATGTTGCCATTTTAAAGATGGATGAAAGCCTAAACTGGAAGATTGATGTGTCTGAGCCTTTATGTTAGAGAAAATGAAGGCCTAATGGTGGTTCTACCCCCAACCCAAATCATATAATCCGAATATGTTGTAGCTCCTAGACACAGGCTGCAGATCTTTAAGTACTCTAATACACACCCAGCTTTTAAAACTTGAACTCTAGAGGTATGAAGTGGAAAAAAAAAAAAGGAGTTTAAACCAGCATACACTGAGATGTTTGATGTTATGCTATAGTCCTGTTTAGGGTAAATTCAGTGATTCAGATTAAAGAATCCAGAAAAGTACCAGTCAAACATGTAATTGCAATTACGAAACAGTAAGTTTAGAGAGAAAAAGAATGGAAAGGGGAGATATGTACCTGCATGATGATATGAATCTAATTAAAAATTTCAGAGAAAAATGAATGCTTATTTTTTAATATGCTGCCTCTCATGCATCTTTATTCATATTTTGACAATAACTAAGGCACAAAAATTACCCAACCCAAACACTTTGTTCCACAGTCAACTTTGAACCAAACACTAGTATCAGAAAATACTTTAAAAATCCTATATACTCTTTTACTGATGTTTATTGGTTTATCAGCTAGCTCAGGCACAAAGGCTTAGAGTCCAAGCTATGCTTTGATTAGAGGATGAACGTAATGTTTGGAGGGGAAGAATGGGTGTTGGCAGCCTTATTTAAAGGGCAGAATTTATGTATTATATCAAACCCATGTAGTAACTGATCACTTGAAACATACCCTTTTTAATAATGTGTTAGGATTCCTCTCAACCCTTTCATCTAGAATGCCTTCTAGAAAAATATGGAACCATAAAGGAAACCTACTGAAGCAATTCTATTGAATCAAAAAAATCTGGAATACCACAGAATCTAAAGTGCAATCAAATCACAGCAAAAAACCTCCTGATATACTCAATGGTAATTTTGATTTGTTTTGGGAGTAAATGTGTATTGCAGGATATTTTTAATCCTCATGAGGGAGCAAACAAGCTCTCTCTGTTCCATTGTGTTAGAAACAAAACAAAACAAAACAACAAAAAAACAAACCCCCAAAAACTACAAAGACCTAAATAAAAATCCTGGTGTTAAAAACAGAGATTTACCAAATAAGTAATTATTGTTTCCCATTTTCCAACTGTAGAGACTGTAATTTATATATGTTCTTTGGCTTCTCTGCAGCACTTCAAATGGACATGGCAGATGTAGTTGATGTCCCTTCCAGCCATCTGCATCCACAACCATGTGCACTTCTGGAAGAGGAGAGAGGTGCTTCTACATTATGTGACATGATCATGGTGGTGATCACATCCCTTCACCTCCTTTTTTGCACTTTTGCTACATCTTCTCGTCAGTATGGCACACTGTGAAATTGGCATTAAGCCATCAGAGAATGACATTGTATGAACTAGAAGTTATCTGCCAACCAGTTTGTACACACATGTAATGTTAATACTGCAGTGAGTGATCCTACAGCCAAATCTTTTGACATTTGGGGTAAATGTTGAGCTTCTCACTCCTGAGAATAATCATCTGGATTGGTCTATACATTTGTTCTCGTAGTTCACAAGCCATTACATGAAATAAAATCAAGAAGTTCATGACTGTCAGTAGGTGATCTAACACTTGAAAATCTGGCTCCTATCTAAACACATATATGGAAATTATTCAGCTCCACTTGTATGTACCAAATTTTATAAATCTATCTTTTTATATATACACATATTAATATTTCTCTGGAATAAGTTGGGAGAGATATCATTTGCTTATTTAACTTCAGATGAACATACGTTTTCTGAAAGAGTGAAGGATTAATACAACAGACATCTCCTTTTCTTCATGCTATGATCCAACAGATGATTTTCTTCTTTTATTGTTTGGAATTCCAATGTCAGTCACTGGCATAAGTACCTGAAAGAGCTACAGTAGATCAAGACCTTTTAAAATTATAATTTTAAGATGGCAAAACTCCATAAACAAATATTTATCATGTGTGGTCACAGGGAACACAAACAAAATAACAAACAACAAAAAAGATCTTTTCATTTCATGCAACTTCTATAAGTTATTTTAGCAGAAGAACAGCTTTGGCATAATAACTTCTGTCTTCATAAAGGACAAGGGCTCATAACTTAACTATAAAATCATATCTGTGCAAGCAACTTTTTTCTGATATAAACCTGGACTTAGAGCTCAGCCTTGAAAATACCTACACACACAAGTAACTTTACTCAAGTGTTCATACTGCTGAACTCAGTATGACTGATCATGCTTATATATTTTTTTCCTGAGTGAAAATTTGTTGGAATCAAGCTTCAGTGCTTTTTTAATTATATCAGTATCTTAACTTGGGGAGAAGGGTGAAAAGTAAATTAAATTCTAATAAGTTATTTTGTTACTGGCACAAGTTACCTATTTCAGTTAAAAATTTCCTCAGGTGCAAATCAAAGACATAAAACAGAACTAGATGAAACAAACAGGCACATTTTTTTCTAAGGTTAATACTTAGGTGTTTGTCATGACTTAACCTCAGCCAGCAACTAAGCACCAGACAGGCACTTGCTCACTCCCCCGCCCCAGTGGGATGGGGGACAGAATCAGAAGAGAAGTGAGAAAACTTGTGGGTTGAGATAAGAACAGTTTAATAAATGAAATAAAATAAAGTAAAATAATGATAATGATGATGACAATTATAATAATATATACAAAGCAAGTGATGCACAGTGCAATTGCTCACCACCCACCCACTGATGCCCAGCCCAGCCCTGAGCACACTGCCCCCCAGCCAACTCCCCCCAGCTTTATATGCAGAGCATGACATCATATGGCATGGAATAGCCCTTTGGCCAGTCTGGATCAGCTGTCCTGGCTGTGCTCCCTCCCAGCTTCTTGTGCACCTGGCAGAGCATGGGAAGCTGAAAAGTCCTTGACTGGTGTAAGCACTACTTAGCAACAACTAAGACATCAGCGTGTTATCAACATTATTCTCATCCTAAATCCAAACCACAGCACTATACCAGCTACTAGGAAGAAAATTAACTCTCTTCCAGCCAAAACCAGGACAGTATTTTAAATAAATAACCTACTTATTATTCCTGAGCCTTTGGAGTTGTCTCAGGCAGTATCTGCCCCCTAGAGTGATCACATGGATGACTCTGCCTAAATTTTTATGCACTGGAATCTACCACTGCAACTATAACTAAATAGCATTTTTAATACCCTTTATCAAGTCTGTGTGCTGGGAGGCTATTCAAAAGCAGTAACAATAGGGAAGTTAGGAGTGGCAACAATTTCCATATTTCTAGAAGTAAACACTGAAAATTATTACAAAAGTCTTTGTACATTCTGATTGTGTCAATAGCCACTCTTTTTACTGTTACACATTTGCTAATTGGTGAAATGAGATAATCGTTTTACCTTACTGAGAATGCTTCTTTCATGGATGGAAGGTGGACTTCTTTTATCTTTTACTTTGTATAAAATCTTATTTCTTGATGAATAATTTTACCAGCTTGTCATAGTTGATTTTTGTTTTCATTTTCTTTTAATGTAGACCTCAGCAATGTAGATCTTAATTTGTATTGCATCATATATAATTAAAGTTTCAAAGCTGAGAAGTGCATTGACTTGTAATAGTATGTTACTTATTAAATGACATTTTGTGAATATTCTTAGCACAACTATGATTAGGAAAATATACCTTGCAATGTCACTATGTCCAATATAAACCCATAAAATAGCCAAATGAAAGCCAGAATTACTACTCTCCTTTGCTCATCCTCTTTGTCCTGTAGTAATGCAGAAGCTTCCTGATTCTTTTAAGAAATTAACATGCCAGCTGTATTACGTTATGTAAATATAGCAGAAAAAAGGAGAAGAAAAACAGTTAATGTGTATGAATGTGTAGGAGGAGGCAATGATAATACCAGAACTACGTGAACTGAAATTGGCTGCATACTTATATCAAGTGACATGGAGAAAAGGCCAGAAAGCCTAACCTTTTAACCTCTGGTGCTTGGAGATTAACGTGAAACAAGTGCTACATCTCTGTAGATCTGTGGACATCTGCTCTCTGCATACCCTATTTGTCTCCCTCTCTCTCTGAAAGGATGGTTGGCTCTCTGGCTACAATATTGTGGTTTCCAATCCATATGATATTCAACAGCAGGCAAGAGTTCAAAATCACCTCATTTGACTCTGGTGTTCTGGCTGTATTGCATTGCCATGGCACAGGAACAGCAGGCACAACAGAAATGTTTGAAATCCTTAATACATGCGGTGGGACAGAGTCCTGAGTGTTATTTCAGCTGAGATATTCCTGAGAAAGAGAAAAAAAAAAAATCATCGATTTACTTTGTTAAAATAATCAATAAAAAGTGAATGCTTCAAGAAGAGAAAAATAAAAGTGGAAAACAAGATTGGTTGCTGTGTCTGGAAAAAAATGTGGAACTATTCCAGAACAAATAAACAACAATATATTGCATTTTATTATTCGGGAAAAAAGTCAGTGTATGTAGCACCAAGACCGAACTTTGAATCTGTTCGTCAGTGCTATCCAATGTGAACAGGTTAGACAATTCCCTGAAATTATTTTTACCTTTGGTTGATTTAAAGTCCTGAACTGCCATTTCAAGAACTTAATGTGTTCTGGATTTTAAGCACAAATAGTACCACAGATGTTAACATGTCAGTTAGTTAGGCATGTGTTTAGGTGTTTTATTGGATCAAAACCTCACATTCTGTGGCTCAGTCGAGAAATTTCACCAGTTTCCTTTGAAGCATGTTCAACAATATGATTCAGTGGCAGACCTTTTTGCTGTAAGACCTATCAGAACAAACCTTTCTTTATGAATTACCATGAAGATGAGTTATTTTCTGTTTGTCTAAGTGTTCAGTAGCTCACTGCACAGCTATGCTTCCCAGGCAGAGCAAACGGGGTACATTTAGCATCCTGACATATTCATAAGGAACCCTTTAAGAATGCAGAGTTTTAAACCGATGGTAGTTTTATTTATATAGGGTCTCTTCTTCAAGTGTTGTTTTTGTGTACTGGAATTCTCCAGACCCTTATCTCTGAGGAGTATTCACAGAAGCAAACACTGGCCTCTTAAGGCTAATTTCCCTGGATTTCTTCTTTAAGCAAGGGAAAAAGACATGTTTTCCAGAGCACAATTCATAGAGGTTGATTTAGACACCTCCTCTGAATCTCTCTTCCAAAGACCTATCCTTGTCCATGGATTACTGAGGAAGCCAAGGAAGATTAGCCTCATGAGGCCAGTTAACCTTTATGATTGCTGCCTGTAGCCTTATATTTTATCTATATATCATGAATCACAGCTGAGCCAGTGTTGCCAGGTGATAAGACTTGGACCATTAGTTCAGAAGACAGTAAAACACTTCCACTTCAGATCACTTTCTTTGTACCATTTTATGAATGACTGCTAAATAAACAAATACACACTTCCTTTATTAAAATAAATATATATTGTGTTGCAGTTTACTCAGAAATTATAGTAACATTCATTCTATGTCATATATTTGCAGTCCTGCATACCCACGCAGAGTTTGTTAATAATGTAAATCTACTGAAAACATACAATTTTGAATTACAGCCACAGCATGAAGGCAGTAGTCTTTGCTATTATTTAAAAGGCATGAAGATTTGGAGCAGAGTCAAAAGCTCCAAGTGGCTTATCATCTTCAGAATGTGAGAAGAAAAAGTTTGCAATAATGGCAAGTAAAATTGTGGGTCTGGAATAAGCAGTACTATAGTAGGAGCATATCAGTTATTCTGTTATTTTAAACCTAGAGAGTTTATCAAAATTATACGTATATTATAAATGTAGTGTTTTCCCTAAGGTTCATCCTTAAACAAGGGTGAAAAAAATAACTCATTTCAAAGGGGCAATTAATAGTTGTTAAACCAGACACCTTTTCTGAAACACTCTTCCCCAAAAAACTGATTACTGAAGAAGCCCATGGATGGTAATTACACATGTATTATATGTGTAGCATTTTCTGTTTTCATGTAGGTGTTTCATATGGATCCAATGAAAAAGACCTCCAGGCACATACTTTTGAATATAATTAATTAGATTAGGAAGCTGGGGTTTTTTAGTTTGGAGAAGGGGAGGCTGAGGGGAGACCTTATTGCTCTCTACAACTACCTGAAAGGAGGTTGTAGCCAGGTGGGGGTCGGTCTCTTATCCCTAGTAACAAGCGATAGGACGAGAGGAAACGGCCTCAAGCTGCGCCAGGGGAAGTTTAGGTTGAATATTAGGAAAAACTTCTTCACTGAAAGGGTAGTCAGGCACTGGAACAGGCTGCCCAGGGAAGTGGTTGAGTCTCCATCCCTGGAGGTATTTAAAAGAAGGGTAGATGTGGTGCTCAAGGACATGTTTTAGTGGTGGACTTGTCAGTGCTAGGTTAACGGTTGGACTCAATGATCTTAAGGGTCTTTTCCAACCTTAATGATTCTATGATTCTATGATTTTCCAAAATGAAATCAATATAATATATAAAAAGTATAATTTATATACAGAATAATCTACCTTCTATCAGTTAGAAAAATTAACAACGGAAAATTCCCTTCTTATGTGTATAAGAGCCCAATTCAACAACACATTTCTAATGTCAAGGTGCAGAGCAAATGCAAGAATTTTTACTGACTTTTTTGTCTTATCCTGTAATGACAGCTCTTCACTTTGAAACAAAACAAAACAGAACAAATCACAACAAAACAAAACACAGCAGTTTCTTCCTCAGTCTTTGTACACCTGCATTAGTTAGCAGTGTGAATTCATTGCTGAAAGACGTATTAAGCTTTATTTACTTAGTTTAAGCACCATCATGAGCTTGGTCATGAGATCTTACCTTCCAGCATGGGCCAGAAAAGTGATTAGGAATCTTTGGCCCTGCACTTGCATTAAACTTCATATTACCATGCGTATATTACGGGTTTCCAAATAAGGTAGTTTTACATGAAACTAAAAAATATCCTGTCCTTAAAAGTACATGTGCTGAGAACCTCACAGCAGTTGGTGAGTATAAGAAACCTACATTCAACCAGAATATCTATTTTTCATAGCATTTGTTTAATTTAAGTATATAAACATTATAAAAAAAAAATGTTCCTTTGCTATTTGTCACTAGTCCTAAGAAAATAAACTAATGACCCTACTAGAATCCTGCCAACCTACAGAACTAATGGAAGGAAAACCAAAAAAAGCAAAACCAAACAAGCAAACAAACCCCCCTTTTGTTCTTAAAAACTCTTGGAAAATACAATTTTTCATGCCATGACAATGATAAAATATCTTTATTTTTAGGTGTTGCATTGTAGCAAAAAGCCACAAATGTGAAAAGCTTTTCTCCTATTTGGATACCTGCAGGTTTGATTCAGATAGCTACTGACACAGGTCAGGAAATGTTGTCAAGCAGGGTCGTGCTGCCCAGTCAGCTGATCTCTTTCTTACCTTTGTAAACTCAAGAAATAAGAACCAGTACAGACCATACTGTATGTTGATGGAAATAATTTCTAATGGACTGTAGTTACAAGATGCTACAGAAATATGTACATCATTCACCACTAGAAATATATCTTTTTTTTTCCACAGAGCAAACAATGTCCTTTAATAAAAATGGCCCTATTCACCTTGATCTCCCTGTACTCCATACATCACACTGTTGCAATATTAATTTGATATCAGAAAGTATCAGCAGATTGAAAAATGGTGTCTGAAAATGACAAAAAAAAAAAAGTATTCTTACCTGCAGGAAAGATCAAATGTCATAGCTCATCCTTTGTATATGAGATGTTCATGAAAAGGAAGACTGTTTGTTATTTCTTACTTCTTATTTTTATGCAAAGCAAGTAGAAAAAAAAATCATGTTCTGTACAAATTGAACTAATATGAGCAAACTGGCTAGAATTACATTTGCAAAGAATCCAGGTAAAGTATTTGCATTGTCACATTTGATTAATGTCCAACATCTGTGCCAAGCAGGCTGTAAAACTGTCTTTTGTTCAAGTCCAGTTGATATGCTGATGTTCAGGATAAGAAAATAGGTGCCATCTTATTCCCTGAAGAATAGTTTTATCCATGGTCACTTGAATTTGAGTTTATTTCCCCACAGACTCCAGAAATTGATGATAGTGTTCCATATCACAATTCCACATGGAACTTCACGAGTGGGAGTAGTAAAAACATTTTTTCTTCAACATGATCTGATAGCTTGATCTTTATTTAAGATGAAATTTACAGGAATGACCTTAGCATTTTGGGATTTCACTTTATCCCCACAGCTTCTGTTCATATTTTAAAATCTAACTAATTAATTCTCTGTTTCAAGTTATTTTGTCATAGCTTGAAACTCTACAGGAAAATTGATTTACTTAGGCAAAAGGTAAACAAATTATTTGAAGGAATTACAATGATAAGAATTTTAAATCGCAAATTAAAGAGATTGTGGTTAAATTTAACGGTCAACTGTGTCGGATGTAATTCAGTAAGTTACACACTGTGTTTTAAGTTCCAGAAGTTTGTAAATGATTTAAAACTAAATGAAATAGAAATAATAATTGCCACTACAATTGACATTTCCTTCTAAACAGTAATATCCTTTGCAATTAACCTAAGTGTAATATTAGCCTAGCTTTTAAATTATCAGATGTACTATTTGGTAAATGATTAATCATTTTATATTTAATTACTGGTACTTCAGAAATATAGAAGTTCCACCTGCGCATACAAAGAAAAAGTTTGACTGTAAGAGAAAATTTAATTAAAAATAAGAGAATGGTTTTGCTTTTAAGTCCTCTTTTGCAAATTAAGACTGAATTTTCCTAGAATCTGCCAAGTACTTGTAGATCTAGTTTATTTGCATTTGAATCTTAGTTAATACCAATGAGAGAAACCTGCTGAGTCATCTCCTCTTCTGTTTACATTTGGATTTCTGCAGAATTGAATCCTGACCCTGCAAAAATTTCTAAGTTTAAGTGGTCACACTGACGTCAGCGGACCATTCACTCAGAAAGCCAAGCATGTGCATAAACATCTGTAGATTCAAAGCTGTAAAAGGTCAAAATCAATCTCTCTCTAATTTGTCCACATTTTGCCTAGCAGACCATCAAATACCCAAATAAAACAACATACAAAGTGTGATGCTGAAAAAAACAGAAAAGGGTGATTGCAGAATGTTTTAAAACCCTGTAGTAAAATAAATTTACATACAGAGCAACAGGTATTATTAAATACAAGGTATTTCTTTTTAAAGATAAATAAATACCCAACATTGCAGGATATCAGGGTCATTAATTTCACATAATTCTGGAGAAGTTACACCTGTACAATTAATTGTTGTCTTAAATATTTGCAACTATGCTATCAGCTATGGGCAGCTTCATTAGGTTGTTACACCGTTGTATATCAATAACTGACCACTTGTATGTATAGTCCTGAGACCTCTGGCACCATCCTGTGCCTGTGTACTTGCAATGCCTCTGTTATTTCACATGCTGGCTCCTCTGCTGCAGTTTTGATGCTGGTTCACTTTCACATACATTCTTATTCTGGAATCTTTGACTCCAGTTTCATTCTACACTCTAGGGGTTTCTAAACTTATTTGTATGTACATCTGTAGCCCTTTCTCAGCTACTTGTTATTGATATCTAATTACAACAATATTAATGGCAATCATCAAAGTTGTTCAGTTAAATTCATTTCTCTTCAAGTTACAACACCGTTTATTAAAACATTGAATTCATGGTACCAGTGAAAGGAATTATAATAATCCTATAGGAGTAAGCATTAAACAACGAACACTGAAGCAGCTGACATTTGTAATGTTATACAACTAATGTCCAAAAGCTACTCTTTCCCCATTCTCAAATGGTTATACTTATGTTCATTTTCAGCTGATGAAACAAGAATTACATGACAAGCTAATGACACTTAAAGCTTCATCTTTTAAAATTATAAAAAGGAGAAGTATCTCTGAAAAAGAAAGAAGCCCCAAACATTAGGTATATTTTATTTCACTTTTGCTACAGGACTGCTCCAAAGCATCCAGGATAGGCATTGGTGCTACCTGACCAGTGTAAGATATATTTTAAGAAATATGTGCAACTTAATCACCTGACTAAATCCACAGGTTTTGTTTCTTTTCTTAGAATCATAGAATTGTTTAGGTTGGAAAAGACCCTTAAGATCATTGAGTCCAACCATTAACCTACCACTGCCAAGTCCACCACTAAACCATGTCCCTAAGCACCATATTTACACGTCTTTTAAATACCTCCAGGGATCAGGACTCAAACATTTCCCTGGGAAGCCTGTTCCAGTGCTTGACAACCCTGTGAGTGCAAAAATTTTTCCTAATATTCAATATAAACCTCCCCCAGTGCAACTTGAGGCCATTTCCTCTTGTCATACAGCTTGTTACTTGAGAGAAGAGGCTGACACCCACCTGGCTACAACCTCCTTTCAGGTAGTTGTAGACAGCAACATGGTCTCCCCTCAGCTTCCTCTTCTCCAAACTAAACAACCCCAGCTCCCTCAGCCACTCTTCATAAGACTTCTGCTCTAGACCCTTCACCAGCTTTGGTGCCCTTCTTTGAACATGCTCCAGCACCTCAATGTCCTTCTTGTAGTGAGGGGCCCAAAACTGAACACAATACTCGAGGTGCAGCCTCACCAGTGCCGAGTACAGGGGCACTATCACCTCCCTGGTGCTGCTGGCCACACTATTCCTGATACAAGTCAGGATGCTGTTGGCCTTCTTGGCCACCTGGGCACACTGCTGGCTCATGTTCAGGCAGCTGTCAACCAACACGCCCAGGTCCTTTTCTGCCAGGCAGCTCTCCAGGCACTCTTCCCCCAGCCTGTAGTGTTGCATGGAGTTGTTGTGACTGAAGTGCAGGACCCAGCACTTAGCCTTGTTGAACCTCATACAGTTGGCCTTGGCGCATCAGTCCAGCCTGTCCAGGTCCCTCTGTAGAGCCCTCCTACCTTCAGGCAGCTCAACGTTCCTGCTCAACTTGGTGTCATCTGCAAACTTACTGAGGGTGCACTTGATCCCCTTGTCTCCTCGTATCATTGATAAAGATATTAAACAATACTGAGCTCTGGGGAACACCACTTGTGACCGGCTGCCAACTGGATTTAACTCCGTTCACCACAACTCTTTGGGCCCAGCCAGCCAGCCAGTTTTTACCCAGCAAAGAGTACACCCGTCTAAGCCATGAGCATTCAGTTTCTCCAGGAGATTGCTGTTGCAAACAGTGTCAAAGGCTTTACTAAAGTCTAGGTAGACAACATTGACAGCCTTATCCACTAAGTGGGTCACTTTGTCATAGAAGAATAACTTAGTCACGCAGGACCTGCCTTTCATAAACCCATGCTGACTGGGCCTGATAACCTGTTTGTCCTCTGTGTGCCATGTGATGGCACTCAGGATGATCTGCTCCATAACCTTCCCCGGCATCGAGGTCAGACTGACAGGCCTGTAGTTCCTCAGATCCTCCTTCTGGCCCTTCTTGTAGATGGGCGTCACATTTCATAGAATCATAGAATGTCTTGGGCTGGAAGAGACTTTAAAGAGCATCTAACTCCAGCCCCCTGGCCATGGGCAGGGATGCCACCCACTAGACTAGGTTGCTCAGGACCCTGTCCAACCTGGCCTTGAACACTGCCAGGGACAAGGCGTCCACAACCTCTCTGGGCAATCTGTTCCAGTGCCTCTGAGTAAAGAATTTTTTCCTAACATCTAATCTGAATTTCCCTTCTTTCAGTTTGAAACCATTCCCCCTTGTCCTATCACTATCTGCCCTTAAAAACAGTCTCTCCCCTTCTTCTACATAAGCCCCCTTTAAGTATTGGAAGGCCACTATAACGTCTTCCTGGAGACTTGTCCAGGCTGAACAACCCCAACTCGCTCAGCCTGTCTTCATAACAGAGGTGCTCCAGCCCTCTGATCATCTTAGAGGCCCTCCTCTGGACCCGTTCTAAAAGGTCCACATCTTTCTTATATTGAGGGCTCCAGAGCTGGACACAGTACTCCAGGTGGGGTCTCATGAGGGCAGAGTAGAGAGGGAGAATCACCTCCCTCAACCTCCTGGCCATGCCTCTTCTGATGCAGCTCATGATACGGTTGGCTTTCTGGGCTGCGAGTGCACATTGCTGGCTCATGTCCAGCTTTTCTTCCACCAGGACCCCCAAGTCCTTCTCTGCATGGCTGCTCTCAATGAGTTCTTCTCCCAGTCTGTACTCATGTCTGGGATTGCCTCAACCTAGGTGCAGGACCTTGCACTTGTCCTTGTCGAACCTCATGAGGTTCACGTGGGCCCACTTCTCCAGCTTGTCCAGGTCCCCGTGGATGGCATCCTGTCCTTCAGGTGTGTCAACTGCACCACTCAGCTTTGTGTCATCTGCAAACTTGCTGAGGGTGCACTCTATCCCACTGTCTATGTCATTGATGAAGATATTGAAAAGCACCGGTCCCAAGACAGAGCCCTGAGGGACACCACTCGTCACCGGTCTCCACCTGGACATAGAGGCATTGACCGCAACTCTCTGGATGCGTCCATCCAGCCAATTTTTTATCCATCGAATAGATAAGATTTGTGATATTTGCTAACTTCCAGTCAACTGGGACCTCTCCAGTTAGCCAGGCTGCTGATAAAGGACTGCAAGTGTCTTGGTGAGCACTTCCGCCAGCTCCCTCAGTACCCTTGGGTGGATCCCGTCTGGCCCCATAGGCTTGTGTGTGTCTAGGTAGTATAGCAGGTCGCTGACCATTTCCCCTCAGATTATGAGGGCTTCATTCTGCTCCCCATCCCCGTCTTCCAGCTCAGGGGTCTGGGTACCCTGAGAACAACTTTTCTGACTATTAAAGACTGAGGCAAAGAAGGCATTAAGTACCTCAGCCTTTTCCTCATCCTCTGCCACTATGTTTCCCCCCCACATCCAATAAAGGATGGAGATTCTCCTTGGCCCTCCTTTTCTCACTGATATATTTGTAAAAACATTTTGTGTTGTCTTTTATGGCAGGAGCCAGATTAAGTTCTAGTTGGGCTTTGGCCCTTCTAATCTTCTCCCTGCATAACCTTACAACATCCTTGTAGTCCTCCTGAGTTGCCTGCCCTTTCTTCCAAAGGTCATAAACTCTGAATTTTTTCCTGAGTTCCTGACAAAGCTCTCTGTTCAGCCAGGCCAGTCTTTACCCCTGCTGGCTCGTCTTTCAGCACATGGGGATGGCCTGCCTCTGCACCTTTAAGATTTCCTTCTTGAAGAATGTCTGGCCTTCCTGGACTCCTTTGCTCTTCAGGACTTCCTCCCAAGGGACTCTGTCAACCAGGCTCCTAAAGAGGCCAATGTCTGCCCTCTGGAAGTCCAAGATAGCAGTTCTGCTGACCCCCCTCCTTACTTCTCCAAGAATCAAAAGCTCTATCATTTCGTGATCGCTATGCCGAAGGCACCCTCCAACCATCACATCACCCACCAATCCTTCCCTGTTCACAAACAAGACATCCAGCAGGGCACCTTCCTTAGTTGGCTCCCTCACCAGCTGTGTCAGGAAGTTGTCTTCCACACACTCCAGGAACCTCCAAGACTGCTTTCTCTCTGCTGTATTGTATTTCCAACAGACATCTGGTAAATCTAATTCCCCTGCTTCGTGTCTACATCACTTGTTTTGTGAAATAAGTGACCATAAACTGCATGAGCTGTTGATTCTACTTAAAAATGTGCTCCAGTACCTCCAAGGTTAGGAAGACCTATAGGTATTTACTGCATAATTCTTGCTGTCTATAAGGTGAAGCAACCTGAAGGTCAGTTAGTCTCTGAATCTCATTTTATAGGACCACTTTACACTGTATATTAGAAAATATAACCTGCTTATCATAGATCTAGTACTTCTCCCACTGAAATAGCTAGGCATTTACCCATCAACTCCAGTAGGAGTTCAATGAGACTCTTAAAATAATTTCTATTCTATTTTCTTAAATTTTCTCTCCTCCTCTTAGGTCAGATCATCCTCCCTACATAATGAGAAACTGAAATACTTACAAAAGTGTAGGAGAGACACTATTGATATTGCATAATTTAAATACCATGGTCCTCTGATTTTACATTAAAACTTATGACAATGTCATGTACTTCTTGAAATTAAGTAATTTTAACTCTTGTTTATTTGAAGACATTAAGTTGTCTAAGCAAAGATTTTATCATGTTTTTTTGCTGTTTTTCTGTTTTGTAAACATTTGTTCTTTTCTTATGAGTTTCAAATGAGTTTAAAATTAGGGTACTTGTAATGTTTTCTGTTCACATGAATCACTGTTAATTACAATACTGATGTAGAGAATACACTGGTTATCATTATCCTTAGTTCATTTACACTGATTCTGATCTCAGGGATAGCATGGAAAGAAGTAGCTTTTCCATATTTCCCATCCACCAAAGTTTTTATATGGCACACACCCCATTCTCATTCTAGTTCTGCAAGAGCAGCCAGTGCAATTTTCTTCTGTTTGCACAATTACATAAAGCCAGGCTTTTACATTTTCCTCCAGTTATAAATCAGAAAGGAGTCCGGGAAATGGCCTGAGACCAACTACCGCTCCTCCAGGCAGACCTAGACATGGAGCAGTAGTTAGTACAGGCCTAAGTGGTGAGTTGGATGCAGCTGCCCTGCTTTGAAGTAATAGAGTTTGGCTCACTGGCTGCAGGTAGTGCTGTGCCACTTGGTCTCACCATCAGTGAGCAGTAGCCAACACATTTTATGTAATAGTTCAAATGTATCCTTGAGTACAACTTTTAAACAGGAGACAAGAAATAACCCAAAGAGGAAGGAACAAACTCCCAAAAGATTTCCCCAAAAGTACTTAAGACTTTTAAACATAGAAAGATGTCTCCAAGTTTAAAACCCATTTCACTAATTTTTCTGACAGTAGCTCTGAAATAAGCTGTATTACTCACTGAAGACACCATGTATCAGACACAACATCTTCAGAGTGGTTTTGGGTTTTTTTTAAGGTGATTTAAGAATTGCAGGACTAAATAAATTGGTTGTTTGGACAAGATTCCAGAAATTCTTGGAAAATTCTATGGAAAATGCTGCAACTTTGGTAGGTTTCATGCTACTTCAGATCTGCAGTGTAGTTGTCACTTTTGTATGTTGACTCTGGGCTCCATTTATAGTAAGAAAAAGAGGGACACTTTATGGCATGAGCCATCTAATGTCTAGATTTGGATGTGTTGAATTGTACCCTAGAAATTCTGCTTTTGCTTCACTTCTTATAAATGGAACTTAAGTTATCATCTTAGGTATAAATATCTACATTAATTTTAACTTAAGTTTTTGAAGCTAAGAACCTACATTCTAAATTTTACATGCCTTTTGTTAATTGTTGACTTTGTTCCCCAAAGTTGACAATAATCAACAACAAGGTCATGCACAGACTGTGGCTGTGATCATGTCCATGTACTGTGAGTTAAAAGAGTTTGCCATTTAAATTGAAATAATATGCTTAGGAACTGAATTGGAATATTGGAACATTGGAACTTAATTGAAACTGAGAATACACAAGTTATATCTTTCATATATTGTCAAAACCAGAGCTGCTTAAAAAGAAAGCATTTTGATGAATATGTTAAATGACATTAAAATTTTTTACCAAAGAAGGAGAAGGAGAAGAATCAATCTGGGAAATATGAATGTTTTAAATAAACTGTCCTGTTGGAAGTATAAGCTGGTTTCAGTCAGAGAAACAAGATTTAATTTTAGTGTTTGTATGACGATTTAGTTAAAACAGTGACAACAAAATTTACACTCTTGATGTCTGAATTATGGGTGCTGTTTCCACTGTATCAATCAGATTATAACTCAGTGGTCTCAATTGTTTGGAGCAGAATTTTAATTTTTCAGATAATTTTATTTTGCATTGCAGAGGTTATTTCATTTTTGAAAGATCTGTTTCTGAGAATTAAAGTTGCTCATAAAGCCAATATCCATAAAGCACTCGTGCCAGTCCTTCTGTTTTCTTGCAGAAGGATACTTTCTTTACAAGGCATAATAAAAAGAGGAAACATTCCTTTGCATTACTTTTTTCTTAACAATCTGTGGAGTATCCCTCCAGATGAATTGTGTGACCAGGCTCCAGACAGTTTGGGGAGAGTCATTGCCTCTTTCCTTTTGTGGCTCAGTTTTTACACATAACACAGTTCATTGCTTTGGAGCCTACATTATTGCCTTTGTTTCTTTGTAATGAGATTAACATAAATGGGTTCATGCATGAGTTGTCAATCTCCTGTCTCTTGTCCATCATCCGAATAGAAGTGAAAACCTTGCGTATGCTTTATAGTTTAGTCGAAGTGGCAACATTACTGAGAATTCTGATTTTTACCTTTAATACTCAGTAAATTACTGGTCTCTCTGGAAGTCAAAATGGTCTGATAATCACCCTACAAAGTCTCATTAGACCACTTCACAATTTCCAGAAGATTGGAGATTCATTGTTGCTTTCGCTAGTGAAAATCTTTGAAGTAGGCAAATGTATGCACCAATGTTCAGTTATGAGGAGAACAATAAAGTAAAAAGAACACTTTTGCTCATTCAAGAAATCCCCAGACAAGCTGGAGCCATGTTTGAAAAAATATGTTGAATGACCCACAACTGGGAAGGACTAACAGACCACCACATCTTTGCAGAAAGAATAGAGAAAGGAAGTTTCACAACTTCATTTTGGGAACAATAATGTTTTGGATGTGTTTCCAAAATGAAATCACTCAACCTTCTGCAGCTTTCTGTTGACCTATGCCATGGATATAGCCTCAAATACATGGAATACTCATTTCACAAAATTTTTGTTTTCATTACCCTACCTATGTTGGGTTGATTAGCAAACAACAAAGTTAGTCCTTCATAGTGCCAGATCATTTTTAAATACTGTCTGAATATTTACACTGGACTTGAAAATCCAGAGGAAAAAAATGTATTTACATAAGGAAAATGACAATACCATAGAACGATAGCAATGTCAATATAGTAAATACTGCCTTTAATAATAACACATTAAAGCCAGTTGTTAGCTTTGCTTATGAGTTCTTTCAGCTAACTCACTTTTCATGGGCAACATATTTCGCCAACAATATCTTATATAAAAGCTATTATCATGTTGTGGCCTGGCATTTAATAGTTCTAACCCCATGATTGTTACATGCTACTTTGATAGCCGACACTATATCATTCAGAGATAAGTCTAAAAATATCTTTCTCCAAAGCTTGATGTTTTTTTGAAGAATGTAGCCTCTCCTTGATGCATACATATCTCCTAACAGTATTTTATATATTATTATATTGTATATTATATTTAATATATAATAATTTTAATATATATTTAATATATAATAATTTTAATATATAATAATATATTTAATTATATATTTATATTATTTTATATATTCATTGATAGAGAAAAAAATTTGAGGACACTAAATATTTCCATACTGTATAGATAACAACCATATGTCAAAGTGCTTAATTCTAACTTTATTTACAAGGTAGCTCTGAACTCTAGGGTAGTTTGATATTGAGATTCATTATTCAGCCACAGAGGGAAAAATACCAGCTCACATGCTAGGCTGTCTTCAGAAATTATCAGCCAGCTTGATTATCATCACTTCCATCACAACCATCTTTCAGCCATATTCTTATTTTCATAAAACTGGGAGAGATCCTTAGCTTCAGTAAATCAAAGTCTTTTTCAACATAACACATTTCTCAAGAGAAAAAAGGGAATCCAAAATATGGCAGTGTCTCATGTTGTTTTCAGTCCTTCCCAAACTGTTTCTAAGCTCAAAACTTTGATTTTAGGTGCATGGATATTACTCCTGTTGAAGTCAGTGAGTCATATCTCTGCTGATGTAACTCTATTGAAATCAACAGAATTAAACCAGAAAAAAAAATGGGCCCGATGATAGAAGCTGAGGCATGTATCTTAGAGCAAAATATCCATCTTCTACTGAACCCATCACTATTGCATTTGTGTTCCAATTTGACCCAAAAGGTTATTTCACAAATGTATGTATGCATATGAGTGAAAAATTTTGAATTGCAATTGTAATTCATTTTGTATTGAAATAAGTGATTCAGCAAGTGCTGTGTACTTATTTTGCCAGGTAGAAATACATGCATATCAATAAAGAACATAAAAATCTGAGAAAATGATTGCAATCAATGACTTTCTATGAACGTCAGGGCTAAATCCTCTGTGCTAGGCTTCATCTCCACATACCTTCAAGAACTTCCTTTGCTTACTGCCTTATCTTGAGTTTTCCATCTTTTATTTTTTATATTACTGGGCCTTTCTCATGTGTCTTACAATATTCCTTCTCCTAGCCCTGAAACAGAAATTCCACTTCAATATTATTTAAAATAACACAACTTAAATACTGCAGGTGGCTTAGAAGAATTCCTTTGAAGGATCCATAATGTACCTGCACATGGCTGTGCATGTGTGTGTGTCTGTGGTTGAGGGAGGTCTGCAACTGGAGTGGAACTGTGGGTCTTGTGGACTCATAATATGCAAGAATCAGCAACTGGAGAGTCCTGGCATGCAGGGGCCAGTTACTGGGCAGACTGGAGGGATCCACATTGTAGATGTGGATATGTATTTCCCATAAAGGGACTTTCATTCTTATCAGCTAGAGAAGGGAACAGGATGAGGCTATTGGTGCTGTTTGTGCCTGTGTGAGTGTTGAATGTGTCATCTGTGTTAATCTGTGTTCCCAGTCGTGTGCATGTGTACCGTGTGTATGTGTGCATGTGTGCCTATTGGGAATATGCTCGGTCTCACTACTGGCTGGACCTGGCGACATGGAGCTGTCGCAGCCTCAGCTCTGTCAGCCTACTAGATTCTGCAACTTCTGACACTTTTGTTACTGATCTCACACTATTCTGTATAAGCACCTGTAGCTCCCATAGTCCAATCCTAAAGAATTAAGATTTATCCATTAACCTTTGCAAGAACTGCTGCACCTTTTACATCTGAATACCAAGCACTTTTCAGTTACCATAAATTATTTCTTCTTCAGAAATAGACATAAAGTATATCAAGAAAATTGCTTTTCATTAAATTATATTTGCTTTAAGTAACAATTTCAAGTTTATTTCATAACTCTGAACCTCCTATAGTTATTTACATCAATACAATCTGAATGTGATGTCGATTATACATGATGCTAGATCAGAACAGCAGCAGTCTACACTTACTTTGCACAGCAGATGCAGAAAAATGGAAAATAGTATCTACGTGTTTATATTTTGTTCAATAATTATGAATCCAATTTACCATTTATTTTAATAAAACTAGGCATTTTATTTAGCCATTGTAGCCTAATAGTTGTTACAAAAGAGACCTCTAGTAGCATCTGTAAATATTTATGCATCTAGCATGCACTTGGGTTTGATGTAAACAGCTGTATCTCAAGCCAGAAATGGATATTTGCTTCTGAAATAACATATTATTTTACTAGTGCTTATAGCACTCTTGCAGTGAAAGCAGGAGTTCTTCTGAAGATACATTAAATCAACATTAAATCGTAAGTATTTTCACTAATGAAGTGTATGGTGACTCCCTACATACATTTTACAGTGTGTTGAATTCTGTGGTGATGGCTGCTGTAAAAAATCCACAAAACAAACAAAAAAACCAAACAGACACAAAAACATAGAGATGTTGGGAAGAGAGCATAATCTTGCTTTGAATCACTCTATACTGCTCTATGGGAAAGGAAGAGAATAGTAAAAACCACATTCTTGAAATCTAATGTATTCAGGTAATATTTAAAGTGTCAATCCATTTGTAATACTACTGCAAGCTTGTTGATATAAAGTGTTTATGTAGTTCCAGTAAGGTATTGCAGAAAGATAAAAACATGCTGTCATAGTTGCTTAAAATATATTTTTGCCTTCCAACATAGTCTTTTGTATCCATAGTCATGTCTGCAAAGTACCAGATTTTACACCTAGCAGGTAGGAAATTGTGAGAAACCATTCTAACTTCTCACAGTGTTCCAGAAACATGAAAGAGGACAGAGTCTGTCCTCAGCAATGAAAGCATACTAAGCCAGGAGACTGGTCTCAGAAATCTTAATGACATAAACTGTAGTTTCTCATGGCCAACTAGTGTGTGCTACTAGCAAGAGCAAATAAATAGCTCAGGCTCATACTGCTCCTTTTTCAGAACAACAGGAAAATATATTCAGCTTCTTGAGACTTAAGACAGTTCAGGAAAATTCTGATTTCTTCCCAGTCGTGGAGAGTATTTGATTAAAAGACTATATAGCGGGACAACCTAGTTTATTGTGAAAAAGTCTGCCATAGAGAATCAGTTTCCATTGGTTCCTGAAAATTACCAAATCTTTAGGAAAAGCCATTTATTTTATTCAAAAGTCTTAAGATAAAAACAGCTACCTCCTCAGTTATCTATTTGTTTGTTTATTTGTTTGTTTGTTTATTTTCCCATTGTAACTTCTGTTTTTTTGGGAGACTGGCAAAGCCATTAGCTCACAGGTCTGTTCTGTGCTCTCTTACATCCTCTTAAAGTGTCTAGAAATCTCTACCTGTACTACAGTTACAGAACTACAGAACTACAGCTCTTATGGACTGACCCTAACCTCCATTCCCCATACCCCTGTGCTGCTTGGGGAGGTGGGAGGAGGTAAAAGAGTCATGAATGAAGGAGTGAAGTTGAGCCTGGAAAAAGTGGGGGCTGGGGAGAAGGAAGAGGAGGTGCTCCATGGTGGATCAGGCACAGCCCTTTCCCCTTGAAGGGACTGCAGCCCATGGAGGACCCACACCAAAGCAGAAGTACAGAGCATGAAGGATGGAGCAGCAGAGAGAAACCTCTATATCCTGGCTGCAACCACCCACCGCACCACCTCACTGAAAGCACTGAGTGTAACTTGCAGCAATAACAAGCAGGGAGGAGAGGTGTCTGGACTGAAGCTGAGCCTGGGAAAGAAGGAGGAAAAGCTGTTTTCCCTAAGTGTGTAAATGCTTGTTTCTTTTGTTTTGTTTTTTGTTTTGTTTTGTTTTGTTTTGTTTCCCACTACCTGAATCAGTAATTAAATATTTATTTTAATTGGCAAAAAGTTAAGTAAATTCTTCCAAATCTGTTTTGCCTGCAAAAGTAACTGTAAAGTAATCTCCCCTTCTTTATGTCAACCCACAAATTTTCTCACTACCATTCTTCGCATTTGTTCCTCCTCTCCAGCTGAGGGGGAAATAAGTGAGCAGCTGGATGGGCCCTTGGCTGCCAGCCAATGCTAACCCACCACATTTAGTTGTGCAGGAGGTATAATTTAAAAGCATATGTTGAAAACGTCTTCTTGTTTTTATCCTCTGTTGAAATAAATTTAGCTACAAAACACAAAACAAATGGCACTCTGACAGGGGAGCAAGTATTTTTCCTTGGTTGCTTATAGTAATCAAAGTACTCTTGCTAATGATAAGGAATAGAATAAAAATAATCAAACTGATAAAAAAAAATCTTTACACAAGGGAGGAGAAGCGACACAAAACACAAATGGAACATATGGAGATCCATCTTCTGATTAGCAAACAGTTATTAGACTGCCCAAAAACATATATGAACCTGCAGTATCTTTTGGATAGACTGTGAGAAAGCCTTCAGGTTTGGTCCCATACTTATTACTAATTTAATTTAATTATGACCACCTGGAAGACAGACCTTACCATAAGTAGCCACAACATAAACGTTGCTTCTATATACCAGTGTCCCAGGGAAAGTGTAGCACTTTGCTGTAGTGGGATTTCCTGTTGTCTTTGCTGCCCAGCTTATGCCTCCTGTCAGTCTTCAGTGCTTCAAATAAAAGAAATCTGGTTTAACCATGAAGAATATTGCTATTGTCCACATCTCTTTTATGAACAATTCTTGTAATGAATAAGTCTTCCATGTTGTATCACTCTCTGAGGACCTTGCTGACTCAAGCTACAAGAGGAAATAATGTCATCAGAAAGACCATAAGAGTAGTTCACAAGACCAGTGAGGATGGTACTTCCCTTAGGATGCTGATGTTTTGCATTTTCCTTCAGTAATCAGAGCTGAGCTTCTTGATTCTTATTAGTACACTAGAATAGCTGAGTTTTGAAGCTAAATGTGTAGTTTTCTATTCTCGTTGTATCTTCACTGGATAGTCTACCACTTTCCCTCTTTCCTTTCTATTTATAGTTGATTATTTTGACAGGAACCCCCCAAAAAACTAATATGTCCCCTAAGACTGTTCCATGACTCCTATGTGTACCTCATAACTCTATTTTATATATAAATTTAAAAAAGAATGCTGTGAAAGCTTTAAAATATATTGCATTAAATAATTTTATCAGTGAGGTCAAGTCCTCAAATCTATTCAAAGATACGAGCATTTTCCCAAGATTTTACTTGAGAAGTACCCTGTGTGTCTTTCTTTTTCCAAAACACACTATTAAAAAAGTGAGTATTTTTTCGTGCTTTGCTAGTGAAACAGTGGAAAAGGGAAGAGCTACGGATGTCATCTGTCTGGACTTCTGTAAGGCCTTTGACACGGTCCCCCAAAACATCCTTCTCTCTAAATTGGAGACACATGGATTTGATGGGTGGGCTGTTTGGTGGATGAGGAATTGGTTGGATGGTCACATCCAGAGGGTAGTGGTCAATGGCTCAATGTCCAGATGGAGATCGGTGACAAGTGGTGTCCCTCAGGGGTCCATGTAGGGACCAGTACTGTTTAATACCTTCATCAATGACATAGTGGGATCGAGTGTACCCTCAGCAAGTTTGCAGATGACACCAAGCTGAGCAGTGTGGTTGACATGCCTGAGGGACAGGATGTCATGCAGAGGGACCTAGACAAGCTTGAGAAATGGACCCATGTGAACCTCATGAGGTTCAACAAGGCCAAGTGCAAGGTCTTGAACCTGGGTCGGGGCAATCCTCAGTATCAATACAGGCTGGGGGATGAAGGGATTGAGAGCAGCCCTGAGGGCGTACTGATAGATGAAAAGCTGGACATGAGCCGGCAATGCGCACTTGCAACCCAGAAAGCCAACCATATCCTGGGTCACATCAAAAGAAGCATGGCCAGCAGGTTGAGGGAGGTGATTTTGCCCATCTACTCTGCTCTGGTGAGACCCCACCTGGAGTACTGTGTCCAGCTCTGGGGTCCTCAGTACAAGAAGGACATGGACCTGTTGGAGCAGGTCCAGAGGAGGGCCACAAAAATGATCAGAGGGATGGAGCACCTCTGCTATGAGGAAAGGCTGAGAGAGTTGGGGTTGTTTAGCCTGGAGAAGAGAAGTCTGCGGGAAGACCTTATTGTGGCCCTTCAATACTTAAAGGGGGCTTCTAAGAAAGATGGGGACAGACTTTTTAGCAGGGCCTGTAGTGATAGGAGAAGGGTAATGGTTTTAAACTCAAAGAGGATAGGTTCAAACTAGGTATAAGAAAGAAATTTTTTACAGTGGTTGAAACACTGGAACAGGTTGCCCAGAGAGGTGGTAGATGCCCCATCCCTGGAAACATTCAAGGTCAGGTTGGATGGGTCTCTGAGCAACTTGATCTAGTTGTAGATGTCCCTGCCCATTGCAGGGGAGGTTGGACTAGACGACCTTTAAAGGTCCCTTCCAACACAAACCATTCTATGATTCTATGAAATATGTCATGAAATTCTCACTTTCCTTCAATGTATTGTTCCTACCTGCTATATGTTCACTACTCTACTCACTACATTACCGCTCATCTTTATGGGGTCATAACACAGATGGATATGAAAACTAGTTCTCCACTCTAAAAAGGTATATATCCACCTGTGATTGGAAGAGAGCCTTCATAGATTGTGATTCTGAGCACAAACACCAGAGCACACACATGATCTTGTCAAAAAGCGTGCATTTTAAGTTTGCAAAGCAGAAATTATTCCCACTGTCTCTTTTCTATGATCCAAGTAGCAAGCTATGAATGCTAGGGAAATATGAAACATATGCTTAGACCCTGATCCTGCCAACAGTTCTGCATAAATCTAATGCTAAAATTGTGCATAGTCCTATGTATTAATGAGTACATTTTTTTACAGAACTGAGACCTTATATTCCACTGCCTACATCATTTGCACACAATGCTTTCCTTCCAATACTTATTCTATTTTTAAATATTTACTATCTACCATTTTTCTAAACGAAGAATTAGTCTGATTGCATTTTTACATTACATCCATTTACAACAACAGACCTATTGCCAGCAGCTAAAGTGATCTTTAAAGATAAGCTTAGTGGAAGAGTAAGTCTTTAAGGTTATTCTTTTTTTCTCAGTGCAGAAATCAAATTGTTGTCCCACTTACTATTCTTTTTAATACCCCAATGAAAGAATTACTATTAATTACAAGATGCAGTGATAGAAACAATGTAAAATGTAAATGTGTAATACAAATAATTACTATCCATAGGTCAAACTGTTAGTCGGGATTTATGTTAATCAATAGATGTGCTTTATATAGTACCTTCTAATGTAAAATTGAGCATATTGCAATATATCAAACTCTGTTAATTACAGATTTTAGTGTTTTCTTCTGAGGCATTCATCTCCACAGAACGCTATCTTTATCATTTTGGTATCCATTAGTGCTGCCATTTCCCATGTATTATGATGCTGTCATAAGCCAACATTCTTTGCCGGTCTTATGAGTCAGCTAGACAAATTCAGTTCAAGTTAAAACCTGTCACCAGAGTCATTCACCTGCTAGGTTGTCTATTGTCCTTGTTGATTTTTGCTCAAATTGACTTAAAATGTAAAATTCAGGAGCCAATCTTGACTGCACGTGTCTTTTACAATAGACTGTTTGTAGTCATCAGTCCATCTGATTTCAACTTACATTTTAAAACATTAGAAGTAATTAATTCTGTTTTTTCTAGCTTTTATTTTAATGCTTTTAAAATGTGAAAATGACAGATACAAAGCTTGGTATATTGTTGGACTTTTTTATAACATCACCATAAATAGCTTGTTATTTGGGGATTTTTCCTTTTTGTCTTCTTCTGAACTTTGATGATAAATAGAAAATACCTGTCCCTAGAAGTTTGTGAAAGAGACTAAACTGTCCGTATAAAGAACTGAAAGGAGATCATATAGAATGGATATAGTAAAAGTCTAAAAATCTGTGCATGGTGTAGCAGGCATGGAGGAACTGTTCAGCTGTTCACTCTCTGTTCCATTGCTCAAGCTTGTGACCTTCATTTGAAGCTACTAGAGGCCAGATTCAGAATAATCAAAAGCAGCTGATTCTTCACATCATAGCAAGCAGATCTGTAGTACTCCTTGCCAAAGAATGCTGTGGATAAAAAAAGTGTATTTAAGTTTAAGTGGAGACTGAACAAGTATTTGAGAAACATTGAAGGCAAATTTAGGATGGCAAAGTGTTGGCTGTCCCATTACAGCTGTACGTTTTCCAAATTTATGCAACAAAACCAATACAAAGTCAATTGTCTTGGTTTAAGTGCGTTTCAAATAAACTTTCTCTATTGTATCAGAACTGACTTCTGTTTCACTAGCAATATATAATTTAAACATGGTATCTATTAGTTTGTGTTACTTTGAAATACAGTAAGTAGATACATATTGCCTTTAAAAACATTAATGGTCTCAGGCTGTGACAGTTGGCTTGTCTTAAAAAGAATTATAATTTCCATGTTTAGCATACTGACACTATTACCATAATTTGTAGTTGACTGTTTCTTTCCCTTTGAAACCTCTGAATGATTTGCAATCTACAAGTTTTAAAGGGAACTCTGTCAAAGGTTAAAAAGAGTAATCTTTCAAATCTGAAATTTTAAGGTTTTATTTCCAAAGGTGAGTCACGTTTCTGCATCATCCTTTGAATCACTTCCACCTGTAACAATTTTTGCGTGGACACCTATATATTCTTAACTAATTTGGAGGTCAAATTTGCTTTGCCTTTCCAGCTTCCATTTTTCTGCTATCCATTAATATTATTAACTCAAAAATCTATTTTTTCTGCATTGTGTCTTCTGAAATGCATAACTATAACACTCAGAATTTTTTTTTTTTTTAAATTTGGTAATCTGTAGTTATTCTCTGTATAAATTCTTAAACATAGTTATGTTAATTTATTCTGATTCTTTGCTCAGGTTCTTTAAATTGATAATTTCTGGTTGTTTAATTCCCTTTGGTCTACTTCCTTGTCACCAGTTCTGATCCTGCCTTTTTTCATTGATAGTATTCTGTAGAATGGCCAGAGAAAGATTTTTCTTACTGTTGAACCAAGACCTCTGTTTACAAAATGTGAGCTTGTTTGACTCAGAATAGGGCTAATCCAGTGTAATCATATACCCAGCACAAAATAAGCAATCTCTACAGCCTCATTCCAAACCAGTTTTACTTTCCTCTTTATATATCTGTGACCTGGTTTCTACCTTTTCTGTTGCCTTTTTGCTATAAGATTATTCTTTGTCCCATATCCAGATTCATACACTACTGATTTCCTTCTGTTTCTTAGTATGTAAAATAGTTGTCTCCTGGGTTTCCTTTTTCCCTGGATTCCATAAACTCTTTGTCTTTGTAAAATTCTTAACAAAATCATGAAAAGAGCAGACATGGCAAAGGTCATAATAATAATAATTATTTTCCTGACACTTTTTATTCATGTTTAGTGAGGGATAATTAACACAGTGTCTTAAAATTATCAAGATAACTATGATAAGAATGAACTAGATATTTACTATACCCTAAATATAATCCTCAGGTACTTGAAATAGCAAGAACTAGGGCTTTTGCTAACTGTGCCCATCAGCCAAGGAACAGATTTCCTGCTATTATCTAAAACTCTTAGCCTGCATTAGAATATGAAAGTGGACTAAAGGATTATATGTTTGCTATTTCACTTAGGTGTTCTTGATGACAAGCAATTTGTACTATACTGTTCTCCAAAGCATTTTATGAGTGGCACTTTCTGAGCTCAGAGTTGTTAGTATATTTCATGACCTGATTGTGATTTGTGGAAAAATGTAGCCCATCGAACAATGTCATATGTGTCAAAAAACTGATTTCCTGGAATGTTAGAAAGGTAGAGAGGCCTACTTGAGTTCTGTTAAATTCTGCGACTTCTGACTGGGAGGCTGGAAAGGATGAGAAGTATACGAGATATAGCAAGAGCCACTAATTAGAGGCAGCAGACATTTCACATGGCGATTATGTAGTAAAGGGTGGAAAAGTTGTAGGATATTCAATTATTGACCAGATTAAGGAAAAAAAATTGGGAGACACAACTCATAAGGGAAAAATCAATAAAGATGCAGGTGTGAATCCTAGGTTTTGATGCACTAAAGGAACAGAACCAAAACTAAGAATCATTGAAAGAAAAAATGGTTTCTATACATCCTACAAAATTATATTTTATATTGTAGCAAGAAAGCATTGGGGATGTATTTTGACAGCTAAAAAAAGATAGATGACAGTTTCTTAGTTCGGGCTAGCTATGTACAGAAAACCAAACACAAACACAAAACCAATATTTATTTAATAAGCAGAAAACTCTTTTCTACCAAGAGGAAAAAACTACAATTCTATTTGTTTATTTATTTATTTACCATTTTATTTATGCACTTTCACAGTTTCTTCTGACACTGATAGAGAATATCTAGACTCTTTTTTTATTGGAATTTATGAGTAATCATAGGAATCACATAGGGTTTTTCCCTATGTGAAATACCACCCCTTAATGGTATTTATTTCAGTCTTCTTGCTAATAACCATCTCTCCAATCCTGAAATGTCAATCCACAGTCTACATCCAAAGACGTACAGGCACTGTGTCCTGCCCCCAAAGTAGACCCACATTTGTCTGGTGTCAGTCCCTTCTCTCTGCTTTGTTCTTCTATTTTAGTGTTGAGAACAGGTCATCTGCTGGCTGATCCATTCCCTATGAATACTTCCATACAGCTTCAAATATCCTCTGAGAATATTTTCCAGCTGCTTTCAGCTGCTGTGTTTGTGCTGAGCTGCCAAGACCTGCTTTCCATACAGGTGCTAAAGTAAGCTAAAATATGTGTTGTCTCCTATCCTCTGAGTTCCTTTTAGAGGGCCAAAGAGAAACAGTGATAGATATGGATATCAAAGCATTATAAACAATCTACTGGTATATCATATCGGTATCATATCTGAATTTCTACAGCAACCCTAAGGGTGTTCTTCTAATTAACCAGTTTTAAGAGGATGATAAGCAGTTTAGATATTCTGGACATGATTCCGATTTTTTTTTTTTTTCCCAACAAGATATTCTGGAGTAATATAAGTGAAGACAGAGAGGAAAATCAATCGAAATAGCAATCAGCACAACTGGCAATATCCTTTTCTATAAGAGCATGTATACATTCAACATAGCATAGCTGCCAAGTAACTGTTAAGTTACAGTAGTGCAGGTAGACAGCTAAGCTTTAACTGGCAACTGTCAAAAAGTTTAAAATTCAGTCATGTTACTTAGTTTCTAATGGAAGAAACAAATTAACAAACTGAAACATTGTTCCAGTGAAACCTATGACTTCAAGTGTGTGTATATACATAGGTATAATCACAAAAACCACGTGTCCAAAAGAGTCAATAATAGGTCAGCTAGTTTACGCTATTAGCCTGAAAAGATCAGCTAGTTTGTATTATTCTTATTTTCTTAAAAAAAATGCTTGAAGTAATAGAGGTCACATACCCTCTGTAGCAAATGTATTCTAATGCTTAACTGCTCTTAGAGCTACAAAAAAATTCCTGACATAAATAGTGCTCAATGTAATGCAAGTCTCTTACTTCTTAACCTATCTACAGTCGACATGGAGAAAATCATTTATTACCTTCCTCTTGCCAGGTATCTATCTCCTATATATAAAGACTGTTATATGATCTCCTTCCTTTCTCCTTTTTGTCTAGATAAAATAACCCAATTTCTTCAATAACTTAGCCAATTATTCTCCGTCCTCATTTCATGCAGCTGATTATTTCCACCTTGCAAATGTCCTTGTAGAATTGCATCTTTTTTTTCTGACCTTTTCTCCATTTTCTCAAAATTATTCTGAATTCAACTTCAGTGTGTTTACAGACTCCAGAAGGTTGATGTCATGTGTAAATTTAATCAGTGTACTTACCATTCCATCAGCCAGGCTGTTAATAAAACTGCTGAACATTACTAGAGCCATCACAGGCTCCCTTGGAATTCTGCTCAGTCCATTTTTCAAGTTTCACAGTAAACCTTTAATAACTGTTCTTTTTGTACAGCTTTACAGTCAGGTTTTTGCTCACCTGATAGGAATCCTATGGGGAAAATATTGTAGGCAATATCAAAAGAATTGCAAAAATGAAGCTATATGGTGTCTCCTACTTCTCACCTGCAATTCCTACTTCTTCATCCTTTGAAAGAAAATAGTCAGAGTATGAATAGTTCTTGACAAAGGAAAGTTAGTTGCTGTCCGTTCACCTGGTCATATTTGGAATGGTCAAAAAGTTTGATTATTTTGTTTTTTTGCAATCATAGGCACAACACAATGAACCAAAACATTCTTATACTAAATATATTCTTGTAACTTAACATTATAACATATAACATTCTTATAACTAAATATACAGCTTCCAAGTATATATTTCAATAATATACATCCAATAAGACAACTCTCCCATTCTTTTTTAAAAAAATTATTTCCTTTTAATGATATGCATTATAAATGCCTTTTCCAGTTTCTGCAACTTTGCTAATCTTCTACACTCCCATAGGTAATCATTAAGTATCACCTTATAAAGTAGCCTGTCAACATAATATGTCATATTTAACTCTTAATAGTATGTTGTTATAATTTTATAATTAGAATTCATACTGCCAGAATTACAAATGTGGCAAATTCACATATTATCTCACTATACGTCATTATCTTCTTTTTGTTGGTCTGTGTATAAACCAGAGAAATAAAAAAATAAATCCACTCAATTAAATAATTAATATGACATATATTTCATGTATAGACAGAATATTCAGTTGTTCTTTGCAAAATGTACTCTAGCAAAGTTAAAGCTATTTTGGAAAATCCCAAATTTTTTCAAGTGAATGTTACCATAGACAAAGTTAAGGTGTTTTTTAGTTTTTTAAAACATGTTTATTTTTTAAAACAGATAAGTTAATAATTTATTTCTGTATAATTTCTGAAGAATCAGTATAAAAATGACATAAAAATACGCTATAATGTAATTATTAGACAAAAGCATTAGAGCAAAGATAATTGTTGAAAGCTGTTGATGCACTGTTTACAAGACTAAGAATAGGTGCTTTTCTAACTACTTATGTGACTCAACTGTTTTTCACCTCATTAATGTAAAGTCTCCAGACTGGACTGAAGTTGTTAAATTGATTTATTAAGTCTTTCATTTGAGGCCAGGCAGGGAGGGGAAGGGTAAGGCTAATATGGGAATTCTTTACATTATGGTTTAAGAAGACTATTTTGTGCAATAAGCGACTAAACAAGTGAACAGTAGATAGTATTTTACCTAAATGGGAATTCATTTAATGTACTTTACAAGAAAGGAGTTAATTGAAATATTAGCTTCAGATTTATACCAAATAGTCATCGTGCATAAAACAATAAATCTCAACCTTTGATAAGAAAAATGTCATTCAACAAGTCTGTCAAAGGTTTTCCAATAGTTTTCACCACTGTGGGGAGAAAATTCACGTGGCCAAATCTCGATTAGAGTTCAAGCTGGCCAGCACTGTGAAGGACAAAAAAAAGAGCTTTTTTAAATATGTTAACTGCAAAAGGAAGATCAGAGATAACATTGGTCCATTACTTAATGAGGTTGGTTAACTCACAAATAGGGATGTAGACAAAGCAGAGATGTTTAAAGCCGCCTTCACCTCTGTGTTCAACACCGATGATGGGTCCTGGGATACCCAGAGCCCTGTGTTGAAAGACCGTGACTGGTGGGATGATAAACTCCCAGCCTACTCTGAACATGTTCAAGACTTACTGCTCCAGCTGGGTGCACATAAATCTATGGGGCCAGATGAGATTCATCCCAGGGTACTGAAAGAGCTGACCAATGTCATCACAGGAACTCCCTCCATTATTTTTTGAGGGTCTTGGGAGTCTGGAGAGGTCCCATTCATTTGGAAGGTGGCAAATGTTGTCCCAGTTTTTAAGAATGGTAAGAAGAAAGACCTTGGTAATTATGGGTCTGTCAGTCTCACTTCAGTGCCTAGTAAAATTATGGAGAAGGTTATTCTGCGAGTTCTTGAAAAACTCTTAAGAGACAACACAGACATTGGTCATAGCACAGGTGCATGAGGGGAAAGTCTTGCTTAACTAACTTAATTTCCTTTTAGCACAAAGTCACCCATTTAGTTGACAAAGTGAAGCCAGTAGATGTGGGGGTTTTTTGGATTTTAGCAAAGCTTTTGATACTATGTCTCACAGTATCCTTCTGGATAAACTGTCCAGCACACAGCCAGAGAAGTCCATAATACATTGGGTGAGCAATTGGCTGATGGGTCAGGCACAAAGGGTTATAGTAATTGGGGTTACATCAGGCTGGCAGCCAGTCACCAGTGGGGTTCCCCAGGGCTCACTTTTAGGGCCAGTGCTCTTCAATGTTTTTATAAATGATCTGCATGCAAGAATCAAATGTACAGTAAGTAAGTTTGCTGACGCTACTAAATTAGGAGGAGGTGTGGACTTCCTCAAGGGTAGAGAGGCCTTACAGAGAGATGAGGATAGGCTAGAGAGCTGGGCAATTACCAACCATATGAAATTCAACAAGAGCAAGTTTCAGATTCTCCACTTGGGATGGGGCAATCCTGGTTATACGTACAAACTGGGGGATGAGAGGCTGGAAAGCAGCCCTGTGCAAAGAGATCTGGTGGGTTGGGTTGACAGCAAGTTGAATATGAGTCAACAGTGTCCCCTGGCAACTAAAAGGGCCAACTGTGTCCTGGGGTGCATCAAGCACAGCATAGCTAGCCAGTCGAGGGAGGTGATTGTCCCACTCTACACTGCTCTGGTACAGCCACACCTCAAGCACTGTGTGCAGTTTTGGGTGCCTCAATATAAGAAGGACATCAAACTTTTAGAATGTGTCCAGAGGAGGGCAACCAGGATGGTGAAAGGTCTCGAGGGCAAGATTTATGAGGAACAGCTGAGGTCACTTGGTCTGTTCTGCTTAGAGAAGAGAAGGCTGAGGGGTGACCTCATCACAGTCTACAGCTTCCTCAAGGGGGGCAGCAGAGCAGGAGGTGCTGATCTCCTCTCTCTGGTGACTAGCGATAGGACATGAGGAAATGGAAGGAAGCTGCATCAGGGGAAGTTCAGATTAGGAAAGAGTTCTTCACTGAGAGGGTGGCTGGTCACTGGAACAGGCTCCCCAGGGAAGTGGTCATAGCACCAAGGCTGTCAGAGTTCAAGGAGTGTCTGGACAAGACTCTTAGTCATATGGTTTAGTGTTAGGTAGTCCTCTGAGGAACAAGGAGTTGGACTCGATGATCTTTATGGGTCCCTTCGAACTTGAGATATTCTGTGATTCTATTTGCAAAATTTCTAGGGACAGTTTGGGATCACATTATCACTTAGGAATTATACAAAATGAAAAATCATTCTGTATAATGCATATTCCATAAGTCAGCTCATTGATAAGGTCCCCAATTTCATTACATGTAGCATTTCTTGCACCCCAAAAGTCTAATACAAGGAGGTGATCTGCGTTCGTGATGTTCCAGCTCTCAGGAATTTGCTATATTATATTATAGACTTCCAAACTGCCTCTCAGTATTTTCTCTCTTCATCTGAACTCTACACTAAACTGAGTTCTATAATTGGATTTCCGCTGGTGTTTTCTTTTTCTTTCCTTATTCTAAACCCATTAACCTCAGTTAGAGAAACTGTAGTAAAAATAAGCTATTAGATAGCCTACTATTTAGTAAAAATTGCATAATTATTTGTTATACGCTTCAGAGACCCTCACTGTAGATTTGAGAGCAGAACCAGCCCTTGAATTAAGATCATCCAGGCACAGGGCAAAGAATTAACTAAAGAGTGTAAAACCTTGTGCTGGTCTGTGGCAAATAACAGAATGTCTGAAAAAATGTAGTGGTTGAGTCATGCTGGATAGTACCCTTTAAAATTTTCTGCGTGAGATCAACTTTACATTATAAGCTAAGTTATGTTACAATAAGAAGGTTGGATTGTGGTAAATTATCAGTCACTTCATTGCCCATTAAGGAAGCAGCTATTCACATCACCATCCTTGGAAAGGCTTGACTTTTTGATCAATATAATTCTTTCTGGTTTACTTGTATTGAGAATTTTTATGAACCAGGGCTTTGTGATACATTTTTTTATTGCTCAAGCAGGTTATAAATCCTTTCTGAGTCATATGAAAGCTATCTTCTGTTAGACTAAAACAGAAGCAAAACTTCAAAGTCTCGCTTTCTCATTTTTTTCAATAATGCTAATGCAGTCTTCTTAAACTAAAATCAAGTCCATTAACTGATTCTTCAAGCTTTTCTTCCTTCTTCCTGATTTTTTTGGCCACTAGTCCCTTTAACAATATATTTCTTATATACCAACAGAAAGACTTACAGAAAAAAGTAGCTAAAACCAAATTCTCATACTAAGTGCCTGAGATTTCCAATACATGCTAAACTCTGTACAAACAGCAAACATTAATAAGAAGAGTGTTAAATCAACTGAACCTCTTCAGGCATGCTGACATGCTCTAAAATTAAAGATATGGAGAAGATAAAGAAAGTCTGAGGAGTGTAAGTACTGGAATAGACTGTGATGAAAGGCATTTTGCAAATGAGCTGACTCCACTCAGACAACTCTCATTATATAGGATTATATATTGTGAGCGAAAGCATCATAATGTGTTCAAAAGACAACGCACTGGATTTAAAATGGAACATTTTAAGCACTTCGTAGCTAAATATAGAGAATAGCTTGTTGATACTTAATCATACAGGACTAATTTGGTCATTTCTTGTAGGGCATCTGTATGAGGCATGAAATACACTCTTTACATGCTATTCAGAAGCCAGTAGAAAAAAATTAAAAGTCCGGAGTCACAAGAGATCCTATTTGCTCCCTTCCCACTGGTCAAAATACATTATTGTCTGAGCATCACTTTAATTTCACTATTCTTATGCACTTACCAGAACAGCTACCCCAAAATTAAAGTGTGCACTATACAAGACACAGATCTGTTGAAATAGACATTCTCCAACAAGAAAGAGATCATAATCTCCCTGAGTTACATTTTCTGCCTAAGGCACACTGGGAGCAATGCAAAAATATGGTGGTCTTTACATGGAACACATGATAATCTTTCAGTCTGGCTAACGAATCATAGAAGAATAGCTCTGGGCACATATTCAGTGTTTTCTTCTGTGTGTATTGGCATGCATTTTTAAATGTGTTCACTACAACTGTTTTCATGCAGAAATATTTTGAAAAAATGAGTGAAAGTTGAGCAAATATTAATATAATAAAAGAAACAGAGGAGTGATTTCATAAAATTGCCTGGTTGATGGCTCTTCCACTCAAGAAATTGGTCTCTGATTAAAGCTGAGTGTAAAAAAGATGCCATGTGACCTAAACTTTTGAATCAAAATTAGACAACAAAAAACAATGGATGCACTTAATAAATGAGACAATACTAAAGACATAACAGAGAATTATCTTACTGTTAAAAAAAAGGGAAACAAAAAAAAGAGCAAGAGAGCCATAGAGGAGAGACATGGACATCCTGGACATAATGGGGCCAAGTTCATCAAAGGGCCATGAAGATGATTAAGGATCTGGAGCATCTTTCGTATGAAGAGGGGCTGACTGAGCTGGGACTTTTTAGCCTGGAAAAGAGAATGCTTGTGAGGAGTAAAGGAGACAGATTCAGGTATTCCTCAGCAGTGCCCAGTGATAGGACAAGAGGCAATGAGCACAAACTGAAAAACAGGGAATTCCACTTAAACTTAGGAAAAAAGCATTTTTACTGTAAAGGTGGTCAAACACTGGAACGGGTTGCCCAGACAGGTTCAAAACCCACCTGGACAATATGCTTTGCAACCTGTTGTAGCTGACCCTGCTTGAGCATGGGAGTTGGATGAGAGAATCCCCGGGGGTACCATCTAACTTCAGTGATTCTGTGAGTACAATTGCATAAGAGCTACCAAATTTCCTGAAAAAAATAAAGAAATTAGCCAGAAATGGAAAACAGATATACTGTAGAAAATGAATGTCAATGAATATATGTATTAACAGGGGCTTGTCTCTAAGAGGAAGCAGTATACAACCTGCTCTGTTGTGTTGTGCTGAAAATGCCATCACCCAGGTGAGCCACCACACTATATAAGCCTATTGTATGGTTTGAGAATGACGTAAGAGGTGGTGACTAAACATAGATAATCTAGATCTCAGGAATTATCCAGAGGGGTTGGTCTATGGAAAATTATATGTCACAAGAATTCCTTGGGCTTATTGTCATTTATTTCAACTGAAACAATGCATGAGGAAGGATCTGCTTTCACACAGTTCTCATCTCCAGCTCAACAAGAAGTTTCAAAAAGATATACGCTACTTTGATATTTTCAAAATGGAATATTCCTTTTTCTGTTCAGTAGTTCCCAACTTCAAAAAACTGAATAAAAATAAGAAATAGTGAAAATAGTAAAAAACAAAAGTATAATTTGCCTGCTATATTTTTTTCCGAATAACTATTATTTTAATGCATATATTTATATTTGTTGTTGCCTGCTTCTGCTTAGATTGCAGTTTCGATATAAATTTATTACATCAAAAATACTATTGCAGAAAATTTATTTCACAGAATTCACAGAATCACAGAATTACAGAATCCTGAGGTTGCAAGGAAGTCCAACACCCCTGCTCAAGCAGTGCCAGCTACAGCAGGTTACCCAGGGCTGTGTCCAGTCAGATTTTTAATATCCCTGTGGAGACCCCACAACCTTTCTGGGTGGTTTGTCCCAGAGTTTGACCATTCCTACAGTAAAAAACTGTTTTCTTGTGTTCAGACTGAATTTCACGTGTTTTGATTTGTGCCCATTAACGAGATCCCCTGGAGCCTTCTCCAGGCTGACCAGTCCCAGCTCTCTCAGCCTTTCCTCAGATTGAAGGTGCTTCAGTCCCTTCATCATTTTAGTGGTCCTTTGCTGAACTCATTCCAGTCCATCCATGCCTCTCTTGTACTAGGGAATCCAGACCTGCACCAAGACCTCCAAATCTGTCTCAACAGTGCTAAGCAGAGGTGGAGGATCACATCACTCAACCTGTAGGCAACGCTCATCCTTATGCAGACCAGATGCTGTTGACCTTCTTTGCCATGAGAGCATGTTACTGGCTTATGGTCAGCTTGTTGTTTACCAGGACCTCCAAGTCCTTTTCTGCAGAGCTGCTTTCCAGACAGTTGGCCTCTAGTCTGTACTAGTGCCTGGGGTTATTCCTCTGCAGGAGCAGAACTTTGCGTTTTTCTTTGTTGAATTTTGTGAGATTACTGTCAGCCCAATTCCCCAGCCTGTCCAGGCAGCAGATCTATCTGGTATATCAATCATACTTCCCAGTTTTTTATTATCTGCAAACCTGTTGAGGGTGCACTTGGTCCCATCATCTAGGTCATTAATCAAGATGTTAAATAGTATTTCACTTGGTATCAGCCCCTGGGGTATCTCACTGGTGACTGGCCGCCATCTGGACTATGTGCAACTAATCACAACCCTCTGGACACAACTGTTCAGCCAGTTTTCAATCCACTTCACAGTGCACTTATCTAACCCTAACTATCTAATGGGAGACAGTGTCAAAAGCCTTACTAAAGTCAAAGCGAAGAACAAGCACTGTTCTCTACTCATTCACCAAGACAGTTACCAAGGCTATCAGGTTGGTTAAGCATGATTTCCCTTTCGTAAATCCATTATGACTATTACAGATCACCTTTTTGTCTTTCATGGGTTTGGAAATTATTTCCAGAATTACATGCTCCATCACCTTCCCAGGGATTAAGGTGAGGCTGACAGACCTGTACTTCTGTAGATCCTCCTTCCTGCCTTTCTTGAAGAGTGACAGGAGTGACGTTTTCTTTCTTCCAGTCTCCAGGAACCTCTCCCAGTCATCATGACCTTTCAAAGATAATCAAGAGTGGCCTCACAGTGGCATCAGGCAACTACCTCAGCAGTTGTGGGTGCATCCCATGAGGCCCCGTGGACTTATGTATGTCCAGTTTTTTTAAATGCTCCTTAACATGATCCACTTCTGCCAAAGGTAAGTCTTCCTATCCAATGTCATCCATATATAAAAGAAGTAAGTGAGTTTCTTCCATGAATAATTAGTTCTGAATTATTTACTCAAACATAAAAATTAATCACTGAATTATAAAAATCAGTTTAATTGTTCTAGAAAAAATGTACATAGTATTGACAGTCCAAATATGGAAAATATGATATGATTTACTTTTTGGTAACAGATTATTTTAATTCTTCAAAATTATGTCTGGAAATTAAAAAAAAAATAAGCATTAGAGGATTTTTTTTTCCCCTTTTTTAATTTGAGATAAACAGAATTAGATTATACTGTAGTTCTTGGATATGTGAAAACCTGTGATTACAAATATGAAGATGCTAGGCTATCATGTCATCTGAAGTCATCCTGAAGAGGAAAAAAACAACACCAAAATATGCTTAAACTGGCTTTAAATAGCTTCTTTGACAAACTCTTTAAAAGCAATCCTAAAACAGATGATATCAAGCTAAATTATGTCACATTTACATTTTACCATGAATTAGAAGTGACTGATAAGCACTGGTACTCACTAGGCAGTGATAATCACTCATCTGAGCTTATCTTACAACCTGTATGATAAAATCTTCTAATATCTCAGCCAAAACAAAAATGTTCTATGACATGTTCCTTTTAAAAACCAAAATGTTAGAGCACTTATAATGGACGCATCTGGGGAAATATTTGCACCCAATATTTTATATTATAACCAAAGATTTTGTTATAGATCTTGTGTAAATTCTGAAAAGGTATACTTTCTTTTCAGTGTGCCAGAAGTCTAAAAAATGAATTGAAATGAATCTTTGGGACATGTCCTTTTCTCAGACATCATCTGTCAGTGAAGCTATTGGTTCACTATGAAAGTTTCTTCAGATTTATATTACTTTAAGTTAGAGTAAATTTCAAGGGTACATATTTATGGATAATAATTAAATTCTAAATTACCCCGATTACTGAACTACCTTTACAGGTGTATATATATATGTATAATTATAATCATATTTATTTTTCTTCCTATGTTTTCATTTGCCACTTTGAGTTCTATAACACATTGTGGGTTTGTTTGTTTGGGCTTTTTTGTGAGGGTTTTTGGTTTTTTGAGCGGGCTGTTTTGTTTTGGTTTGTTATTGTTGTTTTTCCAGTATGCCTTGAATTCAATTGTTCCTTTTAAAATAAAAGTTTGGCTCACCTGAATGCTTTACACACCATGTTTCTACTTGGAATATCCAACATTCTTCTCTTTTAGCAATCTTTGTTTGCATTGGATTATACTTTCAGCAGCCTTTATACAACAATGCAACTTCCAAAATTTTTGAGCAGGGATGCATTGAAACTGATGATATCTTGCTAAATAATAAAGTTTTGGTTAAAAGTTATGATGGAAAGTTAAGTGGAAAACAAACATTAGGCAAGGAGGACTTCAGACACAATCTGCTTAACTTCTGATGACTTAAATAGTTAATCTTATATAATGGTCACTAGAAACAGGCAGGTTTTTGCATATATGTATATATTTTAATAGGCTGTACGTGTATACATTGGGTTTGGTATCTGTTGCTGGATAGCCCCAGTAGGCAACTAAGCACCACACAGCTACTCACTCACTCCCACCCAGTGGGATGGGGGAGAGCATCAGAAGGGTATGTAGACAACTGGTACCAAATGCGGTTTTGTCTCGACATTGCCACTGTAGCGCCATCCAGTGTCACGCTTCGAGAAAACCATCTTCTCCACGGTTTGGAGAAAAACAACCTTGTGCGCCTGAGCAGGGACTAAAGGCGCGAAGAGAGTGGAGGCGGGGGCAGCACGTCCGTGACAAACCGCACGTACACATTTGCGATCTGCGCATGCACGAGAGCCCCTATATAAGGAGCACACGTGCCCCTCGGCAGGGGTGGTGGCAGCGTGCGAGGCCACTTCTTCTGTTCCTGCACCCTCAAGGCCCCCCCCCCCCCCCCTTCAGTCCCCGATGAAGCCTGAGGCCACCAAAGACCCAGCAGAAGATCATTGAACTCGAAGTGGTGGTGATAAACTCCTTCTTCTCTCTCTCCCTCCCTCCCTCCCTCTCTCCCTCTCTCTCTCTCCCCCCCCCCCCCTATTCTTTTCCTCTCCTCCCTTGACCTCCCTCCTCCCTCCATTCTCTTCTCCCCTCAAATAAAAGTAAAAGGTTGTACGACATCTGACCGATCCCAGCATCTTAATCTAGTCCTTGGGATCGTATTGAAACCTCCCCCGACATTGGATCGGGACAGGGTGAAAGTGAGAAAACTTGCAGGTTGAGATAAAGACAGTTTAATAGGGAAAGCAAAAGCTGTATGCAAAGGAAAGCAAAACAAGGAATTCATTCACTACGTCCTACTGACAGGCAAGTGTTTAGCCATTTCCAGGAAAGCAGGGCTTCATCACGTGTAATGGTTTCTTGGGAAGACAATTCCCACAACTTCAAATGTCCCTGTTTCCTCCTTCTTTTCCCCAGCTTTTATTATAGACTATGACATTATATGACATGGGATATCCCTTTGGTCAGTTGGGGTCACCTGTCCCAGCCACGTTGCTTCCCAGCTTCTTGTGCAGCCCCAGCCTGCTTGCTTGTGGGTTGATGTGAGAAACAGAAGAGGCCTTGACACTGTGCAAGCACTGTTCAGTAATAGCTAAAACATCCCTGTGTTATAAACACTGTTTTGGTCACAAATCCAAAATATAGCATCATAAAAGCTACTATGAAGAAAATTAACTCTATTCCAGCCAAAAATCAGTACAATGTCCTAAATTACATTTGATTTGTAGTTCATTGTTTGCTTTCTATATTCACTACTTAAAAATCACAGGAGATCAGAGTAGTTTGAATCTATAGTAATAGTGGCATGGGAGCATACACTATCTAAACCCTCCCATTTCTAAAAGCAGAAATGCCTACTGTCATTCTACATGCAGTATTAATCTGATAATTTTAATCCTTAATAATAATTGCAAGGCAATCTGCTGTAACAAATATTACTGAGACAAAAACCTTCCTCTTCAAGTAGACGAACGAAAAAACACTCAAAAAATCAACACAACTCTCTTCAAAGACAGCTTACTGAAAACATTATTTCTTTCTCTGCAGCCCATGCAGTTTTCTCACTTTTACCCTTCCAATTCTCTCCCCCATCCTACCGGCGGAGAGTGAATGAGCAGCTGTGTGGTGCTTGGTTGCCAGGTAGGGTTAAACCATGATACTGTGATGGTAACTGGTGAAGGATCTCCCTGTCCTTATCTCAGTCCATGAGCTTTTCCACCTGTTTTCTCCCCGTGTTTTGTTGAGGGGGGCGGGAGTGAGAAAACAGCTTGGTGGGCACCTAGCGGCCAGCCAAGGTCAACCCACTACACCTACACTGAGAATCTATCCAGCTCTTAGTTTTGATGAGTAGCATAGAAATTTCCTAATTACAGATGTAGAGATAAAAACACAAGAATGCTGTTAATCTCTGCTAAAGAAGAGGCTTCTACAAGTACAACTAGCAGGATGAGCAGAAAAGATGCTATTAGACCAGTCTGTCATAAGTCACTTTATTTATACAGCTGTTCTGACTTTGAATAGCTGGTTGAGTGCATAATCACCCCCAAATAGTCAGATTTCAGACTGCTCTTGACTTGATCCTTCCTTTTCACTGCATATTTCTTCCTCTCCCCTAAAAATCTCTTTCTTTCCCTGGTAGTCTTGTATTTGCAGAGCTGGATATAAGATGGCCTCAGTCGTTCCACTCGATTTCATGCAACTCTACCAGGAATTTCTGTTGAGGGCATCACAAGTTGTCTTTGCATTCCCATCTGGTGATAAATAAGAATCTTGCCAATAACAGGGATCCCAGTTAGAGTCATATAGGTGGTGTTGAAGTTTCTGAACAACTAAGAAATACGATCCACAAAATATGAATATAATATAATGCTCACTAAGCAATATTAAAGGTTTTCTTAAATATCATATACATAAACTCTGACACATATCAGTAAGAACTTTTTTCCATGTCTGTATTTGCTGCCTCCCAAATATATATGTTGCAGTGTTAAAATACACCATTTTCTGTTAAAACAGATGCTGTCTCCACTAGTGATAAACACAATACTGTATTTATGTCAGACACCCTATTAAATCTAATTTAACTTAATTCAATACTGTCTTCTCACTGCTCACTCTGAACCTATGACATGGGTTTATTTTGTTTATTTTTCTTCAAAAATTTGTCTCATGGTTTCCTCAAGATCTACCAGGAGGAATACTCCAGAGAAATTGCTTGAAGAATTTGATTCTTGTAGTTAAACAAGAAGGTCTTTCCTTTTTGCCACCTTTGATTGTGATCAGATGTCCATAAAGATTGTCTCTTCAAGTTATGTGTAACTATTTCGTTCATGCTCCAAGAATTATGCAAAGCACATTTTATAATTGGATAAAAGTGATATTTTTAATATTGTACTTAAGCAGAAAATACTGAATCAAGCCAGTTTTACCTCCTTGTGTCTCAGGAATCTCAGTAATGCCTTAAATCACCATATATTATTATTTTTAATGGGAAAGGCAATCAAAGCCTACTTTTGTCTTTGAAGAGAGGTCCCGTGTCTTCATCTTCTCTGATGGTTTACTGTCCACCTTTAGATAGGGATGTAGCATTCTGAAAATTTTGATTAATGGTAGGAGTGTAATTTCTTTTTATTTTTGCTCATTGGAAACTAAATCAGCCCATAGAGCACCACAACTGAGCAAAAGCAGAGACACATGAGAAGTCAGCTGATGAACCTGAGTAGTAAAACTAGTAATAAAACAAAAGCAAAATGCATACTGGCTGCAGGGCTCAACAAATGGTCAACCTTTGCTGAATTTTTATTTTCACTTGAGGAAATAGGACATATTGGACAAATGCCTGCCATTATTGGTTTTGTCAGCATCTCATCTGGTACCTCATTCTAGTGTCAAAGCTCTGTTCTTGTCTCTGCTCCACTGAGTATCCAGTATAGCACACTGGAATCACTTTCTACAGCTAGCAGATAGGCAGGTAGCCATCAGATGCTTTCTTTGCTCAAATGGCCATCTGGCTTCTCTGTTTCCAGACTCTGGAAAACACTTAACCTTACATTTTCCTGCAGGAAACAGAAAGAATGGAATTAGGAACCCATGGGAGCTGTATTTCTCAAGAAGAAGATGGCATGGAGAAAACGTAAGGACAGAAAGAGATATAAAAGACAAGAGGGGAAAAAATACAAAAGACAAAATGACTATCCAAATAGGAATGGGACCCAAGATCTCATGGGAACAGCAACATAATATTTCTTTGCGTATTGATTTCTTCTCTGTTACAGAACAATTATAATGCAGATATCAGTCAAGATTGCAGATACAAAAGTCCTTAAAATTTTTATATAATACATGCAAAACGTTTGAAAGACAACAATGCCCACAGGCAGAGCAGGCAACAGAAAAGATGAAGATTTAAAAAAAAAAAAAAATCACAAACATTTTTGCTGTCCAGTACTGGGCTCTTTGTTTCTGTATGAGCTACATTCATTCACTGCTATCTCTGCCTAATTTCATGGTTCATTGTCCTTGCTGAAAGAAGACTAGTTCCAACTTCATTGTCTTATACAATCCATCTTTCCAAAGATAACAAATGGCCATTAGCCCTTACTGTGAGTATAAACACTAAAGATACTGGCAGGTGCACTGTTGTGGAGCAATTCAAATCTGTTACAGTCGTCCTCTAACAGGGTGGTCAGTAGTTGCTAAATGTATATTTACTATCACTGTCAATCCTTGCTCTCTTAAGCAGATGATGAGCAGATGATTAGCCTAAAAGCAAGCCAACATTATTTTACAGTTTGTTCTCTGTTTCTATTCTACTATTACATCTTCTGCTACACAGTACATATCTTGGGATAGAGATAATGTTTGGTGTAGGGGTAGTACAACATTTGGTTGTCTGAGACTGGGTCACCAAGGCGTAACCATTATTATCATTGTAGAACAGAACTGTGTCAGGGACAGTGTGTCTGAAAGAGGTTCAGATATGCCAGGAAGAACTGAGGATCTTGGACTATTTTAAGAAATAGAAGAAAATTGAGAGACTACTGTTGCCTGTGAAATCCTTTTTCCTTTCTTAAAAGACACAGAGAGACTGCATTACAAAATTGAAGCAAGGTTGGAAAGAATAAATAAGAGTAGTACCACAACAGTGTGGACACGAGAGGTACAGGAACCTGTCTCCACATACATGTGTTCTTTCAATGAATAATCTGTTCCTTTCTGTGCAATTTGCATAGGACTTTCCAACATGACCAGTCCCCTTTTGGAAGATATTCTGGTAGCTTCCTGTATCCTAGAGCAATTCTCAGGCAGTAGAGGATAGTATCATGTCTCCCACCCTCCCATCTGTCATCTAATATAATTAAATAACTTCATGTGCCAGGGACAAAATAAGTAACATATTACTACAAAGAAGAAAGCAAAAGAGTAATGTCAGAGTTGTTTTTCTATGGAGAGAGAAAAAAAAATTCTCATTGGTAAAAATGGGAGAGTGTTTCAATAACATCAGGTTCTTACATTGAGATATCATTTTTTGTCATTGTACTCTATATATTACCTTCAAATCTTTGGTGTGCTAAGATTCCACGGAGTTACTCCACCCAAAAGAATATGTAGAAAATATAGATTAATAAGGAGACTGCTGCTTCTTGGTTTCTAAAGAAAACAAAATAACAATGTTTTTAAACTCAGTGATGCTAGACATTGTCACTTGGCACCAGTCTCCATATATGAAGTGCATTGGGTTTAGTAGAATCTTAATAAAAAGAAGTCTCCCGATCCCTGGGTCTGGAGAGGGTTTTTTTCTGAAAAAGAAGGAGGATCCAGTGTATGGTATATGAAAACTGAATCTTTGGTTTCAAGAAACTAATTTAATTATTTGTTGGGTAAACAAGGAGAAGAAAGGGAATGACTCTATAGCACATTTTAAAAATATCAGTCTCGAGAGACATATTCTGCATTTCAGTACTTGCTCCACTGAAAACTTGGTAATACCAGATAATACGAGAAGACATTAGTTTTTCTTCTGGGGAGAGCTAATAACCAACTAGTGGGAATTGAGGTGGAACTCCTTGGAATATGGACTCCATATTCCGCAATATTAATTTGTCTGCTTAGGAAATTGAATGATTTTATATGTGAGTTCCACATCTCAGGCAAATATTCTCATGATAGTTAAGTTAGTGAAAGGACTTGACCTGGGACAGAGAAAGAATCACATTCATGTACCTCTATATTATGTGTTATTAAGTATGTTGTGATGAGGCTTCAGAGGTAGAACAGGAGATGGAAGTGTACATACCTTTGAGAGGAACTTAGATATCCCTAGAACAATAAGGGACAGCTTTTTCAGGAAGTAACTTTGAGATGTATGCTGCAGTTTGAGTGGGGGCAGAAAAAAAAATCTACACTCTTAAACAGCGCCAGGACTATATTCTGACCCACAAGCCTAGAAAAAACATACAGAGATGCTACTAAACTTCTTTACCCTCCAGATCAGGATGGCCATATGCAAACTACCTTTGGGAATGATCCGTGGACCCAGCCAACTCCCAAACTATGCTCAGATTTCTTTGGAAGAGTCAAGTCAACCTACGCTGGAACTGCGTAAGGAACCAGCCTAAAAACTGATTGATTAGATAATTAAGATGTAGCCCTGTCCCAGATCCTCACACTGCTTAACTAACTAACAAAGATGAAGACTAAGTGCCTACTTTTCCTTCATCAATATAACGCTGACTTTTTAAAATGTGTGCATGCAACACCAGTGACAGATGAGTTCAATCAGAAATAACAATGCAACACCAAGATTGCTTTTTAAAATTTTATTTTAAGTAAGGGAAAGAGTGTAAACAGGAAGATATGAATAAGAAAGAAGATCAAAAGATTGATTAACCACAGCACAGATGAAAAGTTTCAGACAGTGTTTCCATTAAGCTAAAAAAACCCCAACCCAGTAGTTCAGAAGATCAAATATTTTGGTTTTTTCTCACCTGTAAGTATATATCAGAGAAATTATCCTAAACAGTGAAGTGTAGAACGTATTGGCTCTCTACTGCATAGTACTACAACCTAATATATTCCTGCTAAAAACAAGATCTGTACTTAAATCAATGAAACAGAGTGAAAAATAATCCAGCCCCGAACAGACTCAGGTCTTATCTAACAAAAGAAATGAAGACTGCATAAGGAATTCTGGAATGACAATCTGATTCTGTAAGGAGTACATAGTATGAAGAAAAGAAGCAGGTGACACAGCAGTTGGCACAGTACTTAAAAAATCTGGAAAAATGCTGCAATATGATAATAACTTTGAATTTGTGATTGAACTACTTACTCTGACTTTGTCCTCTTTCATGTTAATTCTTTTGCAAATCCTTAAAGAAAACATCATTTTCTCTGTGTGCTTAAATAAACAGTCCTCTAGTATTAAATTTACACTACTATTTACTAGAGTGGACCAACTGCTTGGCTTAGAATCATAAATATATGATTATACCAATAATAAAATAACATTTAAAATTTCAAATATTTTCTGCTTTGTTTTCCATTTTGTGGTCTTAAAAAGCAAAGAATCATTCCAACCCATAAGCAGGAGTGGCCAAACATGAAAGTATAAGAATAAAGTTTTCCTGTCACTGTTATTTTCATAATGTAATGCACACACCCCTACTGAAATAAGTACCGTCCTTAAAAAAGGTGAGCTGCAGGTATTTCTTCTATTAACATTTTGGCTTGATATTTCAAGTAGAGAGACCATTGTTCAAAAATAGGATTGATTAATAAAGAAATAAAAATTTCTCTAGGTTTAAAGTTTCTATGTTGGTTAGTAGTGCATGTTAACTGTTGAACTGTCTAGGTGATGACACAAGCTTGCAAGCAAGTATAAAACACGATGACCTGGACAAGAGAAAGAAATGGTTCACTATGTCCCCTGTGGGTAAGGTAAAGGATAATTTAATTTGCCTTATAAAAGGTTTTAGATAGAACTTCCAGTCACTGGCTGGAAGGACTGGTAACCTGTGGAAAAGGCTGGGTGAGGAATCACTAGGACAGGATGCTTTTGAAGAACAAATTAGGCAAGTAACAGGCAGGAATTTATAGCCAATGCTTTTGAATAACGACAAAGAATTATTAAAAACACTCTAAGATCAAATAATCAATCAGACCTCACCTGAAATATTTTGCACAAGTTTGATAATCCAGGTTCATGGAACATGCGTGAAGAAGGTCTACTGGGAAGATATAGTGAATAGACTATTTCTTTTAAGAAGAGAGATTAAAATATCTATGCTTGTTTAGTGCAACAAACAAATGCTGAGATGCATCAAATCATCTCTACAAAGACAGGCCAGGTATATATCTTTCTCACTAGAGAAGAGAAGGCTCAGAGCAAATCTTATCAATGCATATAAATTCCTAAAGAGAAGGAGTAAAAAGATGGAGCCAGGCTTTTTTCAGTGGTGTCCAGTGACAGGACAAGAGGCAATGGGCATAAAGTCAAACATAGGAGGTCTCATCTGAACATAAGGAAACACTTTTTTACTGTGTGGGTGACTGAGGACTGGAACAGGTTTCCCAGAGAGGCTGAGGAGTCTCTGTCCTTGGAGATATTCAAAAGCCTTCTGGACATGGTCCTGGGTAACCTGCTTTAGGTGGCCTTGTTTGAGCAGGGAGGTTGGACAAGATGATCTCCAGAGGTCCCGTCCAGCCTCAACCATTCTGTGGTTCTGTGATATATATCTAGGATGAAAAGGAACTATTTGAATTAAAGAATTAAATATTAATACTATCTGATCAAGCAGATGGCTATAAGAAAACGCAGACTGAAAAAAGTTGTCTAACAAAGAAAAAAAATTAAGTTCTGGAATAATCTTCCAGAATGGGCAGTACAAGCAAACAATCAAAGTTAATTTAAAATAGAGTTTAACAAACTTAGGAAAGAAACTATATAAAAACCAGAGTTTTCTTTGGATAAGAAATTAATATATCCAATATATCAGTATCATCAAAGGTTTCTCTTGGTTTTAGCCATATTTATACTGTGTTAAGCCATGATTTGAGATATTTATTAATCATGTCCAGAGGCCAGAAAAGACTTTATTTCCATAGTTTTTACTGTATCTTTCGCCTTTCTCTGCTATCTTCACAGAAGTGTTCATAGCTAAAGAAAGAATGCATGGACAAGTGTATGAGTATTTGCAATAGCATTTAAATTTCTAAAGTCTTTCATTTCTCTCCCACTAATATACTCAGGTTAAAATGTATCATTTATCTGCAGTAATTTTTTGCCTCCAGGCAATATTGACAGGGTACAATAGACTCTTTTGATCTATTGTGTATTGCTGGACGTGGTTTGCTTTAGGACCAAGTCTGCTCAGGATTCTTTCACATCGTTCTGGAATTTTACAGTTTGCTTTTGTACTGTAGTTCTTGATGTTGCTAAAGGATCACAGGCAGCATTTTATGGTCTGTAATATGTCAGTAGCTATGAACACCTTCATAATGATCATCTATCTTGTGTTGGATCCAATGGCAAAATCCACCTACAGTCCTATTGCTGCCTCCCAGTCTTATGTTCCAAGAAATAGTTGCCACTTCTCTGAATTATGAAGACTGGAGTAGATGTCCTCTGTTAGTCATCTCCAGCCTTAGTTTCTGTGACTTCCAAGGACATAAAGGAATTTCAACAAAAACCGAATTTTGGTCCTCATTCTACAGAGTGCTGCTTTGTGCTCTTCTTTTATATTTCTTTGACCATTAAAGACCTGGGACAATCCTTCATTATTTCTGAATAACATATGGAATACTGAGGCTTACACTAAATGAGATGTGTTCATTAACAAAGAAGTATCTGAGTCCAGTCTTGAAACTCATGCACAAGTATTTGTTGTACCAAACCCTGATGACATTACACCACCCACATAGTTTTTTTACGTTTTCCTGATCAAGATTACACAGCCACTGTACCCATATGTTGTACAAAAAAAAAAACCCAAACAAAAAAAGGCACAAAATAGTTATGTCTGGATAAGAGAAATATTGAGCAATCAACATTAAAATGGTGCAATATAGTCTTCCCACTCAACTCTACTACTAGACAGAATACTTCTGATACATCCACAAGTGTTATTCAGTTAATGAATTTCAAATGAATGATTACTAACTGCCAGATTTAGCTGTATTTGCCAGCAGATTATTGTACAATTGGATTACAGCCACCATACTGACTCTTATGGTTGTATAAATTTTACTGTTTTTCAGTAACGCCAAACTTACTTTGTGTCTATGATGTACCAAAGTACAACTAGGCTCAATTTTAAATGGGAGCTATCTCGTATAATCTTTAAGTATAAGCCATTAATGTCATTCAGGAAGTGTTACAGTTTAGTGCTCAACACAACGTCTGTAGAATCCTATCACCTAATGAACATAAAGCCAATATTGATTTACAGCTCATTGAGCTCATTGGTATTTGTCCATGGGTCATTGACGGTAAAACAATTTACATCTACCATGATTGTGTTTGGATACATATTTACATCGAACAGTTTATTGTTACAGTTATGTAGAAGATTTAAAATTATACTGGCTTTAAAGCAGCCTGTGTTAAGGAAATTCAGTTTAAAGGTAAAGTGATACCCTCATCAGAATCTCACAGCAGGAACCTGTTGTTATCCAATACCACCTTGCTCCACAAAAAAAGAAATCCATCTTTTAATCAATACTTTGTTTATTGACTAAGCAAAGCTTAAAACTAAATGGATTACTATTGAAACCCCTGGATGAGGGAGCATATTTTACAAGACCAGCCTCTCACATATGTTAAAGCAACCCCACAGAAGCCTAAAGTCTACTGGTTCTCATTGGTTTCTAAAAGCCCTTTTATAAGCCAAATTAATGCACTAGAATAGTAGGATTCATATGTGCATCAGTGCTATATTTCTAGTTGCAAAAGACATCTGTGTAAGGAAAACTTTAAATATTCATTTATTTATTTGCTAGGATTTTATATCACTAAATAAAGTAAAGCTATTCATTACCATACAGTTATATACAAAACTTACCCCAAACTTCAGTAAGGTAGAGAAACAAAGACTATCTTCAAAGACTAATCCAGAGAAAGTACAATGGCCTTAGGAAGTGAAAATCACTTAGATATGTAGAAAGAAATTATAAGGTTATCTCGACCATGATTTTTTTTTTTCAGTTTTGCCATCTATTTTATGAATCAATAATGCTCTGCTTTACTGATAGAGATAAGTCTAGTCTATCAGCTACCAAATCATAGCACGAAAAATACTTTAATCTCAAGAGCTGTGTTTTCAAACTTCAGAGAAGTAACAAAAAGTAACGGTCTAGCGGTGAGAAGCCTCACTTTATTACAATAAAGTGACTCACTGCAAATGGACTGACTCAAATGACTGACTCAGTACAAATGGAATTGGAAGGAGAAACCTGGCTATCCTATTCATCTCCACAAAAATGACTGTTATCTACAGAATTGCCTCACAATTCTTACCATAGAATTAATATAGTAAAGTTTGTTGTTTTAAATAAAGACAAAATTGCTCATTCTTTCTCTAGCTGAATAATATTTTTGGGAAAGTTATATCCTCATAAATAACAAATGCAGGACCTGAATTCAACTCTCCTAAATTTAGTTGCTCCACTTAGACACTTGGTACACACCCTTAGGTATGTCTGGAAATTGAATGCAGATGAGTTTTAGTTCTTCTGTCTGTGCTTGACCAATTTTTATGCGTAAACTTAACACAACTCACGTAACACTTACATGTAGATTAAATGTGTATGTACTACCACACTCTCTTTCACCTCTTTTTCTTGAGTCAAGATGATCAAGAACAGTTGTCATGCCAATTCCATGAAAAACTGTAAAAGCTGAAACTGCAAAAGTGTATTCTAAACAAAAAAAGTATTTAGACATTTTTGGAATTTGTGGGTCCTCAAAATGCAGTGGAAATTACTCAAAATTCATGGATCCACTCATGGAATTTGCCCTGAAAAAAAGGCCATGGAAAATGTTCATGGTTCTCTATTCCTGCATTCATCCTCTACTGGGGAATAAAAATGACAATATAATTTGTCAAAATGTCAATGTCTTAAGCTTTCTCCCTCACTTGAATTTCCTTGTATGTGTCCCTATTCCAGTTTAAAGGCATAGTCCCATTTCCAAAATTACAGCTTTGTATCAGTCTGTCCCTCCTAGATGGTTCCAGAAAGCTTAATGCTCTGACTGAATCCTGAGCCACCTTTTCTCCAGCTCATCATTTATTTTCAGTCCCACACCTGGTTGTTTACAAGCAGATATCTATCTAACTGAGGGACAAAGCCGTATCATCATTACTACATCTCCCAGTATGAGGTTTAAACACCTCATCATAGCTGTCTCCCCACTGGTTGTGTAGCAGTCCAAAAAAAAGATTTTGACCAACCTCCAATGTTTAAAAAAAAAAAAAGTCTGGCTGAAAATAAAAATCTCAATTTCTTGTTCCTTCTCCTGAGCTTTATAGATAAAAGTAATATCAGCATTCTTCACTGAAGCCCTCTTTTCACAGGTTTATTCTTACAGAGAAAATTCCCCTCTAAGCTAAAACTTGTCTCACAGATTTCCAGTCCACATAGGAAATTATTCTTTAAAATCTAAACTATCACTATATATTAGAAGTGAGCCTACTGTTTCTTTTTTTAAATGCTCAAAATCCACATAACAGAAAGAAATAGTTGTTTCAGTAATTCCATACATGCAAGACCTCATTCTATGCTCTTGCATTTTGAGTATTATAAAATCAGTTCTAACAATGATAATAAGCTAAAGTTGGCATAGTGGCCAGTAAGTACACATCACTGATCACCAGTTAAGAATTCTTTTTCTCTTGTCCTCATACACTGTTTCTGCTGATTTTAATAAATACTGTTTCGATCGCAGTACAGATCAAACACTAGACCAAAACACAATTCCTGCTACTAACAGAATGTCTTTGGTTTTATGATTGAACATATTACCTTTCTTCAAGCAAGCACTGGCTTGCCTTGTCATACAATGTTTTTCATTCACATTAATTCAGGAATTGAAGTGTAGCATTTACACTTCCAGTTGTTTGCCAGTCAAATGTTCCTGCACTAGACCATGAGACCGTTACACAGGTAAGTATTTTCTCTTGACTTCATTCATACTACCTGAATCTTTCACAACTCAACAAGGTAATGGAAGTTTTCACAGTCCAACACTATTGGAGGATTTTAAAGTTTGCTCATTTTCAGGGTTCCAGGAACCATCTCATTCTACTTCATTCAGTCCATTCCTTAAAAAGAGGGAAAAAAAGTTCATTCATACTCCATCACAAAAAACAAGTTAAGTGGAATTATTGCAGCACCAACTCTACTAGGCACACAAGTATAAAAGAAAAAGATAGGCATATTGATAAACAATATTCATACTTATACTTTATTTAACAGTGACAAATTTGGTAACTCATAGCTGTTAATAATATTTGCATATTTAAATGTATGAATGTATTATGAATTGTATTCTTCTCAAGCACAGTGGAGTTTCCTCAAATAAAAAAAATCTATCTTGTTTTTCTTGTTTTGTATTTTTTCTTTATTAACATTAAGTTCTTAAGCTTCTGGTTATAGACAACAATTTGCAGAATCAGTACCTTATTTAATATAATCCTTCTTGGTTTTCTCTCATTTTAAAATACATTTATATTTGCTTTGAAAGTAGATTATGAATACAATTAAACATTTCAATGAAAGTTGAAGTTGCATAAAAAAATCTTTAGATTTTATCAAATTTGTAGCGTTTGCTCCTATAAAAGTATAAAACATTAATAGGTCATATTATACATTTCAACGTATTTCTATTTGTAATTTATATGGTTCTATAGTGTTCTATATATTGCTATTCTAAAAGTTTTTGAATTAAAATATTTGAATGTCTTTCATATTGACCTTTTTTAAGATCCATATGATTAGAAAATTACTATCACTACTTCTCTATTGTAAATTTGATGATACACACAAAGAAAGTTGTGATTGGTTTGTACATATTTTAAGTTATAAGTTGGGTGATATTATCCTGTTTCTGGTAACAGATTTCAAAATCCAGCACTAGATCGCACAATCCTAACAAAAGACTGAGTTAAGCAAGGAACATTTTGTGCCTACTAAGTAATTTGAAACACGAGATCTGGCTGTTCTCCAAATTATCACCATATTCACCATTTCCTCTTTGTGAAATAACTGATAATTTCCTTACTAAATTGCCCAATGCTATAATTTGCCTATTACTTGTCATTTGGACTTAGATCTGGTCTATAATAGGCAGAACGAGTCCAATTTGATTAAAGGATTTTTAATGATTAAAATAGTCTAAAGATTTAGTTGGATTTTTCCTTTTTCTTTTATTCAGGTGAAAGAAACGAAGAATTTTGTCATATTATCTAAAATATCTAATACATTTTAAGTAACTTGTGGTGGGTAATGTGGAATTCTTATCTTTTGACCTTCTCAAAAGTAGGTAAAATTCATTAATGCTATTTTATACATACAGAGATTGTGACACAAAGTGAAGTGACTCATACAGAAAACGCACTCTAAAAATAGAATTCACACTCCCACTCCTACTTACTGTATCACAGGGGACTTACACTAAGTAATGTCAAAATATCCAGTGAGCAGGATTGTTTTAACATTATTTAAATGGTAATGATAAATATATTTAAATTATGATGGGCAGCTAACTTTTAAATCAAAACTCAGACAACTGAAATCAACAGAAAAGAAGTGCAGGCGTGTTTTGCTGTTCACACACCACAGGAAGGACACAAGACCCTCTAAAACCAATTAACATTTTTTTTTTTGCATTGGTTTCAGTACGGCCAAAATCATGGAATGTTCTAAAATATGGAATTACAGTGGAACGACTGAGGTCAAGACTTTCTGAGTTTTTGTTAGGACATGGTTTTGCATTGGTAGAGTGAGTACTGACACAGGAAGCTAACAGCTGAGGTTCCTCTCCCATGTATCCTTTTCATCATACTCTCTCATTATGGAGGATATGCATTTGGGTTATATCAGGATTGGCACTAACCAAGTACAGCTTTCTGACCTCTAATTATCTTCTCAATTTTTCTGCTGTTACTCGTTTCTTTTCTTAAATGTATGTTAGAAGTGTTTTGCTCAACTTAGCTTTTAAAAGCTCAAATATAGGATGTGTGCCACCTGTCCAGATAGGCTGTTTTACAGTTTGAAAGGGTGCCCTGTCTTCTGGAATGTTTCCTTATAGTCAGTCTACTCTTTCCTTTGTTCAAGATTATCCAGCTTTACCCTAAACAATCTCTTCTTTTTCCTACTGTCATGTTTGTACCCTTCAATTACATGCCAGTCTTGCTTCATTGATTATACTGAGGTTTCACAGAGCAGGTGTTGTGATATAATAAAATTGCTCCCTATTCTGAAAATCCTCTGTGAATATTAAGTAACTCCAAGGCACAATAAAAATATTAATTAATTATTTCTTGCAACACTCTTGGAGGTCGGTCAATAAATATTATCATTGTTATATTATCGAAAGAAAAGCTAAGACACTGAGGGTCAGATATTTGTTGAGTTCATTGAACAAAATTGTTCATAACTTTGAATGGTGTGAAGAAGACCAGAATCTGGCCCCAGGATCTTCAGTTACTAGCTCAAAGCAGTCAGTGACATAGACAAGTTGAGAGTACTTATTCTGCAGCTAATTCACAGTCCATTTTATCATGCTGCCTCCAAAATTACTTACCAGCAAGTAAAGCAATTTTAAAAGAGTAGGAAGAAGTGGAAAAAAGAGACACCAACAACCAGTGTTGGTTTATCTTTGCAAAGTCTCTGTCAGAACATTTATGGACCCTTCAAAAAAAAAATCTGAGATTTCTAAAATTGATCATGCGGAGGGGGTTGGTTTGTTTGTTTGTTTTCCTTTTTTGTTCTTATATATTCTCATTGCATTGTGGAAAGTATAGCAAATGTAACTGAGATCATCTTTGGTTAGTGTGAAATATGTTATGAACTGACTCAAAACAATTAAAGAGATTAAGTAGCATGCTTAGAGCTACATAATCTGTATATTTGCTTTTATTATATTTTTGATCAAGGGTTTGAGAACGAGCACTTCTCCCTTGAAGAACACTCAGGTAACTAGCTGTAGCAATTCAATGTAGACTAAAATTATGCATATAGACAGTGTCAGGACAGGGCATTAAATTCAAGAATCTCCAGATTACTCTTTTCAAAGCAGAATGGAATTATTAATTTGTCTGTAAACTAAGGAGTTTTTGTACAATACTGTGGCACTATAGCACTTCACAAAACTATTTTGTAGTTTCTAAAAATGAAAGTTTATGTGCAGAGAGTTATTGAGGTAAAGGAGAAGAGGAGGAAATAAAATAAGCATGATCTTAACATATTACTAGTATTTTTATTTGCATTAGTCTTGCTGCTGTTAATACAGGAGTATCTGCAGATCCTAACAAATTGTGCTACATTAATGTGTTACACTTGTGAAGTATGAGACCAAAATATGTAGAGCATTGGTATGTTTTATGTCTCAGTTGAAACCATCTACTTGGAAATAAAAGAAAAACAAAGAAAAATACTAGTAATGACACACCTAATCCAGCAGCCCTTACCCTGATAGAATAAAAGTGACTTTCATAAAAAAATGAGAATTGTAATCTGATCTATAAGCATCACAGTGGACACAATTTGTCATTCCATGAGCCTGACTGATGCCTGTTGAAGTGCATATTGGTGACAGAACTACTAAACTATTGAACAATTTCCTCTGAATTAGGACTCATACAGGTGCATGTTGAAACTTCTGTGCCAGTCTAAACTAGAAGAAAGACCTTGACAATAACATAAATTACTTTTCTGGACATTTTTATCTGACAGAAGCAAGTATTCCTCCAAAGAAATTCAAAGTCTTTCAATTATACAATTTCCTGTTACCTATGAGTCCGTTTTGTCACTTAAGTGTGTATATTTTCTTTTACAATCTTCTGTAATAGAAAAGAGGTATTATGAAAGACAAGGATTGTAGCCAGAAAACGTATAAATTGAGGATGAATTTGTCTGTGATGACTCAGCAGGCCACACACAGTTGTTTAACACCATTTGAGATGCCTAAAGTACTGTGCCTGGCCTTCAGGTTCTGCTTCACAAGGAAACAGTTCTCCCATCAGTTCCAAGTCATGTTTGTTAGCCTTCTTGATACCTCTAATATCCTATGACATCTCAACTGCGAATTAACACTGACATTTGGGTAAGTGAATCAAGCTTGTTCTGTAGCCTGTATAAAAATTCCTGGGCTGAGTGCTAAGTGAACTTTTGACTTTCTGTTAGCACTGGTGTGATCATTATGAATCCAGCCTGTCCAGATCCCTCTGTAGAGCCTTCCTACCTTCCATCAGATCAACACTCCCACCCAACTTAGTGTCATCTGCAAACTTACTGAGGGTGCACTCAATCCCCTCATCCAGATCATTGATAAAGATACTAAACAGAACTGGCCCCAATACTGAGCCCTGGGGAACACCACTTGTGACTGGCCACCAACTGGATTTAACCCATTCACCACAACTCTTTGGGCCTGGCCATCCAGCCAGTTTTTTACCCAGCAAAAAGTATGTCTGTCCAAGCCATGAACATTCAGTTTCTTCAGGAGAATGTTGTGGGAAATGGTGTCAAAGGCTTTACTAAAGTCTAGGTAGACAACATTCACAGCCTTTCCCTCATCCAGTAAGCGGGTCATCTTGAAGATAAGAGAAGGCTCAGGGGGGAGTCTTATCAGTGTGTGTAAATATGTGATGGGGCAAAAAAGATGGATCCAGACTCTTCCCAGTGGTGTCCAGTGTTGGGACAAGACACAATGAACAGATTGAAATGCAAGTAATTCCATTTAAGCATAAGAAAAAGAAAATACTGCAAGAGTCATCAAACATGGGAACAGATTACTCAAACAGATTGTGGAGTCTTCATCTGTGGAGATATGGTCCTGAGCAACCTGAGGTAGCTGACCCTGCTTGAGCAAGGATGTTGAACTAGACAATATCCAGGGATCCCTTCCAGTCTCAGAGGTTCTGTGATTTTTCTTCCATTAATTATCAGTCTCCACCAAACTTGTTAAACTTTTAACAGGTACGGCTTTCCAGGGAGAAAACAGCTTGACAACCCATTGCTTGAAGAATCACCTCCTTCTGTTTTGAACCTGTCTCCTCCTGTCTTCATCTAATGTATCCTCAATTTTTTGTTGGAAAAAGCAATGGAAAATCAGTTGCTACCCTCCTTGCCCCCTTGCCCATATTTTCCATGCCCCTTTTGATCCTATAAACTTCTGTCACGTCCTCCTTTACTCATATTTTGTTCATAATGAAAAGTCCAAGTTTATTTAGTTGTGGCCTAGTCATTCCTCACACAGAATTAATTTCATACTTTTCCCTTATTTCCCTTTTCTGAAGCTTTCCATTCTAATATACCTTTTTTGACATTTAGGAATCCTGCATATTCTTTCATGTAGTGACCTAATTCTTTATACTATGGTGTAATATTTCTCTATTCCTTTTAAATATTTTTTAACACTACAATAGTTTGCTACTAAATACAGAACAAATGTTCATAGGGAACAAGTTATCTTAACCACCAGATCTCAGATCGAATCACAGTGGTCAGCTTAGAACACATCATTTTGTATGCAATGTGATATGTTTATTTATTTATGCATGTTGGTTTACATTTGTTTATAATGAGTTTCAGTTAATTAAGTGAAATTAATTAATAGATTAATTTATTGCCCACCAGTATTGTCAGAACTTTTCATGAGTCTTCACACACAGTAGTACTTACTATCATGAATAACACAGTATCATCAGAAAATTTGTCATTTCACTGTTTTCAAAGGTGAAATAATAAACATATCTCACACAGATTGTTGTGGATCTCCCCTGTGAACTCTCTCCACTATGAAAATTGATAATTTATCTGTATGTTCTATTTTCTATCTTGTAACTATGCAAGGACCTTCATTCTCATCTGATGCCTGCTAAAGTTTTTCTAAGATTCTTTCCTTGTCAAAAGCCTTTTAGTAATCTAGCAATACATTTCAATGAGATTGACCCTATTCTCAAGCTTGTTGACTGCTTGACAAGGTAAGTGAGGCAAGACTTCATTTTCCAAAAGCCAAGCTGATTTCTTCCAGTATTCTATATGCATGCACATAACAGCTACTTCTGTTCTTCATCTACTATTTTACCTAGCACACATTAGTTTTACAGACCTGTAGGTCATTGGATGTCTCATCAAACCTTTTTTCAGAGGAGCTGCATTTGTGTTTGTATAGTACATTTCCTATATAAAAAGACAGAAATATTCTTAAGTCTATAACTAGGGAAAGCAAGCTGCAAAAGAGCTACAATTAAAAAAAAAAAAAAGTACATAACATGAGATTATTAGGGGAAGTGGAACCTTAATGGAGCCTTCAGGAGCCTCAGTGCAGAAACATAATTTGAACCTCTGACTAGACAGAATCAAAATTACATTTAAGATTTTATTACACTTTCTAGTTGATAATTGTTACACAAATATTCTATTTGTTTCAGATTTCTAATAGCTTGCAATATGCAAGGTATTATTAATCTAAAGGTAAATGACTCATCACTAGTGGTTTTGCAAATACGCATTATCCTCTCTGATGTCTAAGTAAAACACAGACCATAGGTCTAGACCAGTTTTGCTCTAGCCTTGTAAAGAGCAAAGCCAAGTTAATCTGTACTCCACAAACAAGAAGAAGGACAAAAAAGAAGCCAGGCTTGACACACAGGGTAGCATATGCTAAGTGTCCTCAGATTCATTAGAAAGAGACACAATGTCTCCAGGAGGTGTTAACATGTAATTAAATCTTGGCAGGTTCAATTTTTTAAAAAATGACAGAACAAGAATTCCCCTGTATGGTGTGTTGTAGAATTTCTTGTTAATCCAAACTTGCATTTTGAACATGCACTTTTTGGTGGGCTATTTGGTAATTCAAAAGCTAACCTCTGTTAACATTGAAGTTTACATTTGGTTAAACACTACTGTTGTGCACCAAGGTCCTTATCAAGATCAAGACCTGATTCTTCCATGTACTGTGTTAATATACAATAAGATGTACTTTGTCTCAAAAAGATGGTAGTATAAAGAGGAAGGACACTGTAAAGAAGGAAATTGAAACTTAAATTAACAAAGAGGGGAATTAACTTCCTGTATCTTGAGCTAGATACAAACTAAGCATCTACATATGATTCATCCCACTTAGCTTTAGTCCCCCTGAAGACATCTAACTTAATGTAGTTTTCCAGAATCCATGTACTTCCAGTAAAGAAAGATCAAACTTATTATAGATCCCTACTTAGCCCATTTTCCCAAGGTTAGGTTCATCTGGAGCAACTGAGTGAGCACTACTGTTTGCTTCTGAGTATTACTTGCCTGGTCATTTAGTTTGGGGGATAAGCTGGATGTACCAGAACTGCCTTTCTGTCAGACTTTTCCTTTTGTAGGAACCTAGGTTTGCCTATACAGAAGATGAAGATGAAATGGAGTTTATGCATGTCCAAACCCATTCCAAATGTAGGATCAGGACATGGTTAGTGAACACTCTTAGATTTAGCTTTATAATGTTCCAGTGTTCAACATTTTAGATGCAACCACTGCAAATTTCAGCTGCAAACTCCCGTACTTCAGTGATTTGTCTTAAAAAATCAATCTTGCCTGTCCATAGCTTCTAAAAGTTACTTCAGAACCAGACAAATTCTTAACACAAATTGTCTGATTACCTGTTACAAGCTCATTTGTTTTTTGGTTTTTTTTAATCTTCCTGAACAGTTTAAGGGAAAGATATATTTCCTGTTAGCTTGCTCATTAGCCATTGAAGTACTAAGTGACCATTGGAAAAGGGTGCAAAAGTAGACATTTTCAGTTTGATAGTCAAACTGAAATAAGTACACTGAGGTACTTACGAGGAAAGCAAAAATATGAAAAGTACACTGAGGTACTTATGGAGGAAAAAAAATATGAAAAGATTATTTCAGTTCAATGTAAACCTTTTTAACCATCAGGAAAAATCTCATTCAATTTGGGAAGCATTTAAAATATATCTTTTTTGTAAGTTAGGCCATTTTAAAAAGGAAAAAATATTTAATGGAAATATAAAATTTATTTAAAGATATCTAAATGTTTTGGCACTTCTTGAATGAAACACTATTTTGACTTGGAAAAAAACAGATAAGTATCCATTAAGTAAGCCTATCAGCAAAGCTCACTGAGCAAAGCCAGAGCAACTCAATTGACAGTAGATCAGAATTTGGCACTTAGCTTGGAGTTTTTCAACCCCCAGTGGCATTTTTTATTTTTCTTTTTAATTACAATTCTGATGAAAAATTTAATTCAGGAAAGTAATTATTTTGCTTGTTCCCTTGCCATCTGAATCTGTCATCTGACAATGGCTCAGCATATTCATTGCAAGAGGTCAAGCATGGGTAATGAAGCAGTTACGAGCTCGCTGGCAACTACTGTGCCAGCATTGTTACTGAAATGTAGTCCAATCCTCTGATTACAGTTGTCTATATTAGGGCATTGAATTTGTTCAGAGCCTCTGTCTTAGCTGCATCATCGTCATTCTCAATACTACTACAAATGTTTTTCCTCAAATCAGTCTATGAAGCTTTACTTTGTCTACATGTCAAGAGAAAGTCTTTGCCTCAAAGAGCATACAGATAGAGAGAAAGGACAGAAAGAAAAATGGTTGATCTACTCATGGGATACAGAGACATATTCAGCTTCAACTATTTGTCATTTCAGAATCCCTCAATCTTTTAATAATCAAAATTGTTTGCAGATCATTTACACTTATCTTCCTGAGTAATTTAATCAAAAGAAACTTTTAATTCTGCAGAAATATTAAGCAGGGAAAGATTAAGGCAGGAAGTAATTTTCTTGTAGTTTGAGTTGTAGTTAGAGATGGTCTAGGTAAGAGAGAGATTCAGCAATGATCTCCTCTGAGCTGAGGACAGTACATAAAGGTAACCTTTTTATTCCCTAATCCTACTACTCTTCTGAATGTTGTTTTTGTTGAAACAGTTTTGAGGGACATGTTACTTTTAGAAAGACTTTGTAGTCTAATGCTTATGAATCCTGTATATGTAGCTACGTAACAGTACTTACAAAGATTCAAATTTTCTTTTGAACTTCTAACCTCCAAAAATTGAGGAATTTTAAACTTAAGTTCTTACATTCTCCTGTGTTATTAGCTGTATTTTTTGAGGGGAAAAGACCATTTGAAAGACACAGATAGATCACTTTTAGTGCCTCATCTGAGATGGCATCGAGTCACCAGTTTTACTTAATCTTTTGTGAATAGTGAAATATTCATTGTGTTAGTATAAAATGTGACAATTCTACATTAATGCTGATTCTAATAATAATGGTTTTATTTTTATTTCATTATTTGTTTATCAGAGTACAAATGTATCTTATTTCATGTTATGTACATGGTAATGTGTCTTAATTTGGGTACAACTAGTACTCTATGCAGATGATCAAGATGCTTAGAGTATAAAATATAATCTTTTAGTGGTTTCATTATCTCTTCATCTTTGCATAATATAAACAAAATATCCCTAACAGGAAATAAAAAATTATCTAACAGAGTTCCTCTTTGAGTTCAGTGACAAACTCTCATTGATTTCAATGAAGGCAGAAAAGTTATAAAAAATTTGTCTTTTGTTAAAAGTTTATACATCTCCTACTTCAAAATCTTATGTGCTATAGTCTACTACCCTTCAAGAAAGCAGTGTTAGGAGTTATGGTTATCAGGCATGACAGTGTGGTATTTCCCTGTTCTTGATGAATACGAGCCATTATTCTTTATTTTTCATGATGCTTCAACTATACTATTAGCTTCCCCAGAGGACTGAAATAACTAGTCTCCTTCAATAAAGGATTCCTAAAGGAGACACAGTGTGAGTTTCTCTTCTTCTGGGAAACTGATTATATAATGGTGAAGACGTCAAACATAATTAAGATGAATGATTGTGTACTCAACTAAATGAATTTTATCTTTGTAAATTTGACATTTTTCCTATACTGTTCATGAGTCTAATAGGAACAAATCAAAGGCACATCTTCTTAGCAGGACTCAGAGACAGGATAAAGTACACAACATTGTTAAATAACTGCTAAAATCACAGAAGTCTGCAGACCTCCTTCAGACATAATCCTTTTCTTCCAGTCTTTTCAACATAAGTTTTGAAGGAAAAAAAAAATTTATCACTTAAATGTGATTTATATGAGAAATTTTGTCAGATTTCCTCATTCAGTGAAGATAGTAAAAAAAATAAATAGACTCTCAGTCACACTAACAACTCATTAAAAAGTCCAACACAGCATTATGTAATATTTGGTTCATTTTAGAGATATAGGTGAATAAGACAAAAAATAATGCCCACTGCTATTTTTCATTTTCTCTTTTTACTACTTTGTCCCAGCAACATTCAAAGTATTCTTCTAGCTTTTTTTTTTAAGAACTATGAGCTAATCCAGAGCATTACAACAGTTTTCTCAGTAAGTTAGTTTCCAAGTGAATTTCAGATTCAGATGAAGATGATTACATGCTTATTGTTAGAAGAATAAGAATAAGACTAGAATAAGATTTAGAAGAATCACATCCTTATTCTTAATTTTTCAGGAAAAAAAAAAGTCCTTTACCACCTGCCATCAATTATCTCACTATTCATTATTCACAGGCACTACATAATCTAATAAATGTGTCTAAGTGTACAGCAACTAGGGAAGATCTCCAGCTATTATTAACCACTACTAAATTTACTGCAGAAATGTTGATTTATATTAGGTATGGCTCTGAATAACTATTTGATTTTACAAAGTGAGTAACAACTACCAGTCTACGACATGCAATGGTCCAAGACAAGATAGTGTTATCTTTTGATAGTGTGATTTTGGGAACCAAATAAAACCTGTTATAGAGATAAGAAAGAGAACAAAGAACAAATATCCAACATATTTAAAGTATAACATGTATAGTAAATTCAGATATGATATCAAATTGCAAGCCAATGAAGAAAAGAACAAGTAAGCAGATTGTGCTATCAAAAAAGTATAAAAATGACCTCAACGTGATCCAAAAGAGGAGGAAGAAATCATTAGTGTTAGCATGAGACTCCTCCTGGCAAAGAGCTTGGGATGATAATTTGTTACGAACTGCCTCTTCTTCCTGAAGAAAACTGGTTTCACCAACCATAGAACCCAAGGAGCATAAGAACAGTGACCATATGTGACCGGTACCCCCTGCTCCTGACCCCTGGTAATGTGGCTAGCATAACTAATGCTATTTTGTAAAACAAGCAGCTATCGTCTGTGACTGAGCGGGTCACATATTCATTCCCTTTCCTCTCTTTATCAGGCCCTGAAGATGCTGTGAATCAAGTAGACAAATCAAACAGATTTCTTCTCCTCCCTACTGGCCTCAAGATTGCTGGGTGCCAGGCTGATTACTCCCTTCCTTACCAACCTTGAAGGTCCTAGTCACTCGACCAACCAGGTATTGTTGATGGCACCAGCACAGAAAAGGGAATCGTAACAGCACACAGAGCACTGTTTATAAAAACAAGGAGTTACCAGTCCTCAGTGGGGAAATTGAATGGCTGGAGGCTGTCTTAGGCATAGCAATCATGAAATGATAGAGCTTTCGATTCTCAGAGAATTAAGGAAGGGGGTTAGAAGAACTGCTGCCTTGGACTTCCAGAGGGCAGACGTTGGCCTGTTTAGGAACCTGGTTGACAGAGTCCCTTTGGAGGAAGTCCTGAAGGGCAAAGGAGTCCAGGAAGGCTGGACATTCTTCAAGAAGGAAATCTTCTACAGGCGCAGGGGCAGGCTATCCCCATGTGACATAAAAAGAGCTGGCAGGGGAGAAGACTGGCCTGGCCGATCAGAGAGTTTTGGCGGGAACTCAGGAAAAAATTCAGAGTTTATGACCTTTGGAAGAAGGGTCAGGCTACTCAGGAGGACTACAAGGTTGTCATGAGGTTATGCAGGGAGAAAATTAGAATGGCCAAAGCCCAACTGGAACCTAATCTGTATACTGCCATAAAAGACAACAAAAAATGTTTCTATAAATACATTAACAACAAAAGGAGGTCTAAGGAGAATCTCCATCCTTTATTGGATGTGAGGGGGAAACTTAGTGGCAGAGGATGAGGAAAAGGCTGAGGTACTTAATGCCTTCTTTGCCTCAGTCTTTAATAGTCAGAAAAGTTGTTCTCAGGGTACCCAGACCCCTGAGCTGGAAGACGGGGATGGGGAGCAGAATGAAGCCCTCATAATCTGAGGGGAAATGGTCAGTGACCTGCTACACCACCTAGACATACACAAGCCTATGGGGCCAGACGGGATCCACCCAAGGGTACTGAGGGAGCTGGCAGAACTGCTCACCAAGCCACTTTCAATCCTTTACCAGCAGTCCTGGCCAACTGGAGAGGTCCCAGTTGGCTGGAGGTTAGCAAATGTGACATCCATCTACAAGAAGGGCTCGGAGGATCCAGGGAACCACAGGCCTGTCAGCCTGACCTCAGTGCCAGGGAAGGTTATGGAGCAGATCATCCTGAGTGCCATCATGTGGCATGTAGAGGACAACCAGAGGACACACCTAGTCAGCATGGGTTTATGAAAGGCAGGTCCTGTGTGACTAACCTGTTCTCCTTCTATGACAAAGTGACCCACTTAGTGGGTGAGGGAAAGGCTGTGAATGTTGTCTACCTAGATTTTAGTAAAGCCTTTGACTTCGTTTCCCACAGCATTCTCCTGGAGAAACTGGCTATTCATGGCTTGGACAGACATACTTTTTGCTGGGTAAAAAACTGGCTGGATGGCTGGGCCCAAAGAGTTGTGGTGAATGGAGATAAATCCAGTTGGTGGCCAGTCACAAGTAGTGTTCCCCAGGGCTCAGTACTGGGCCCAGTCCTGTTTAATATCTTTATCAATGATACGAGGGGACAAGGGGATTGAGTGCATCCTCAGTAAGTTTACAGAAGACACCAAGTTGGCCAGGAGTGTTGAGCTGCTGGATGGCAGGAAGGCTCTACAGAGGGATTTGGAGAGGCTGGATTGATGGGCCAAGGCCAACTGTATGAGGTTCAACAAGGCTAAGTGCCGGGTCCTGCACTTCGGTCACCACAACGCTATGCAACACTACAGGCTTGGGGAAGAGTGGCTGGAAAGCTGCCTGGAAGAAAAGGACCTGGAGATGCTGATTGACAGGCAGCTGAATATGAGCCAGCAATGTGCCCAGGTGGCCAAGAAATCTAATAGCATCCTGCCTTGTATCAGAACTAGCGTGGCCAGCAGGACTAGAGAAGTGATCATCCCCTTGTGTTCAGCACTGGTGAAGCCACATCTCAAATATTGTGTTCAGTTTTGGGCCCCTCACTACAAGAAGGACATTGAGGTTCCGGAGCATGTTCAAAGAAGGGCAATGAAGCTAGTGAAGGGTCTAGAGCAGAAGTCTTATGAGGAGTGGCTGAGGAAACTGGGGTTGTTTAGTCTGGAGAAGAGGAGGCTGAGGGGAGACCTTGTTGCTCTCTACAACTACCTGAAAGGAGGCTGTTGCGAGCTAGGTGTCAGCTTCTTCTCTCAAGTAACAAGCAATAGGACGAGAGGAAACGGCCTCAAGTTGCACTGGGGGAGGTTTAGATTGAATATTAGGAAAAATTTTTTCACTGACAGAGCTGTCAAACATTAGAACAGGCTTCCCAGAGAAGTGTTTGAGTCCCGATCCCTGGAGGTATTTAAAAGACGTGTAAATATGGTGCTTAGGGACATGGTTTAGTGGTGGACTTGGCAGTGCTGGGTTAACGGTTGGACTCAATGATCTTAAAGGTCTTTTCCAACCTAAACAATTCTAGGATTCTATGAATTTATGATTCTATGAACTTGGACCAGAACTGCTGCTGGGCAAGAAGACCTGTGACCTACCGGTGGCCAGGGACACCTCCACTGTTCTCCGCTTCCTCTGAAGATTGAGTGAGTGAGCGAGTCATATTCTTTTATATGATTTTTGAGTCTACATATGATTGTTACAATGATAAGCAAACTATATATTACGATCTGACCCAACCTGCAGAGGATCCAGGTTATTGTAAGTCATAAGTTGAGTTAAGTTAGGGTCTAGGTGATTAGAATTCATAAGGTTTTTTGTATATTCTGTATTACATATAGATTGTACTATATTGATTCTGCTTGTAGAAATCTTGTACCATTCTAATAATAAATTCTGTGCTGTACTAATCATTAAATCCTGTTAAGAAAATAAAGCTTTAATTGTAGCTATGATTTAGTGCTGTGATCATTCTGCCAGGGATCCATAAAAGACCCTGTCTGTCCCCTCAGTGTTGGGTGACACCATAACAACAGAAAAAGGGATAGATATCAGAAAGTTTGTGTATACTAGTTTGAACTGTATCATTATCTGGGATGAGCTACAAAAATTAGGGAATTTGGACTATAAGTGCTAACATAATTACAACTGGTCTCATAACTCTTTGATTGGCCTGATAATGCATTAATTAGACTAAAAATAAGTGCTTGGGTTTGTATATGGGTCATGTTTCCTTGTTCTATGTAAATTTCTTGGCATGTTTGGGCTGATACCCTTTGCCTTTGAGACCTATCTGTTAAAATTTTAATGTAACAAATTGTAGAGAATATGGCTAGCCCTCCTGTGAGCTCAGATAGGGCTCTGCTTTCCTAGAATTATTTTGCTTAAAGTATGACACCTGTTTTTCGACAATCCAGCATGTAACACATCTATTGGTGAAGCATAAAGACAATCCAGGCTGTAATTTGCAATGCAATGCAAGACAGGTCAGTTTTACAGAGCTATGCAATTAAAGTTGCAGTAGGAGCAACATATGACAAAGGAGCACATCGCTGTGGTCCTCTTCTCTGACTTAGAATCATAGAATCATTAAGGTTGGAAAAGACCCTTAAGATCATTGAGTCCAACCGTTAACCTAGCACTGACAAGTCCACCACTAAACCGTGTCCTCGAGCACCACGTCTACCCATCTTTTAAGTACCTCCAGGGATGGAGACTCAACCACTTCCCTGGGCAGCCGGTTCCAATGCCTGACTACCCTTTCGGTGAAGAAATTTTTCCTAATGTCTAACCTAAACCTCCCCTGGTGCAATTTGAGGCCGTTTCCTCTTGTCCTATCCCTTGTTATTAGGGATAAGAGACTGACCCCCACCTCAGTACAACCTCCTTTCAGGTAGTTGTAGAGGGCAATAAGGTCTCCCCTCAGCCTCCTCTTCTCCAAACTAAACAACCCCAGCTCCCTCACCTGCTCCTTGTAAGACTTGTTCTCTAGACCCTTCACCAACTTCATTGCCCATCTTTGGACATGCTCCAGCACCTCGATGTCCTTCTTGTAGTGAGGGGCCCAAAACGGAACACAGTACTCGAGGTGCGGCCTCACCAGTGCCGAGTACAGGGGCACTATCACCTCCCTAGTCCTGCTGGCTACACTATTCCTCATACAAGTCAGGATGCCATTGGCCTTCTTGGCCACCTGAGCACACTGCTGGCTCATGTTCAGGCAGCTGTCAACCAACACGCCCAGGTTCTTTTCCTCCAGGCAGCTCTCCAGCCACTCCTCCCCAAGCCTTTAGTGTTGCATGGGGTTGTTGTGACTCAAGTGCAGGACCCGGCACTGAGCCTTGTTGAATCTCATACAGTTGGCCTTGGCCCATCAATTCAGCCTGTCCAAATCCCTCTGTAGAGCCTTCCTACCCTCCAGCTGATCGACACTCCCGCCCAGCTTGGTGTCATCTGCAAACTTACTGAGGGTGCACTCAATCCCCTCCTCCAGATCATCAGTGAAGATATTAAACAGGACTGGCCCCAACACTGAGCCCTGGGGAACACCACTCGTGACCGGCTGCCAGCTGGATTTGACTCCCTTCACCACCACTCTCTGGGCTTGGCCGTCCAGCCAGTTTTTAACCCACCGCAGAGTGCACTTATCCAAGCCATGAGCCGCCAGCCTCTCCAGGAGAATGCTGTGGGAGATAGTGTCAAAGGCCTTACTAAAGTCCAAGTAGACAACATCCACAGCCTTCCCCTCATCCACTAAGCAGGTCACCCTGTCATAGCAGGAGACCAGGTTAGTGAGGCAGGACCTCCCTTTCATAAACCCATGCTGGCTGAGCCTGATCCCCCTGTTGTCGCTCACGTGCCGCAGAATGGCACTCAAGATGATTTGCTCCATGACCTTCCCCAGCACCGAGGTCAGGCTGACAGGCCTGTAGTTCCCCGGATCCTCCTTCCAACCCTTCTTATAGAGGGGCATCACATTTGCTAGCTTCCAGTCAGCTGGGACCTTCCCGTTTGACCAGGACTTCTGACAAATGATGGAGAGTGGCTTGGCAAGCTCCTCTGCCACCTCCCTCAGTATCCTCGGGTGGATCACATCTGGTCCCATGGACTTGTGAACATCCAGGTTGAGGAGCAGGTGGGTGACTGCCACCTCTTTGACAACTGGGGCTTCATTCTGCATCCTATCTCCATCTCCCAGCTCAGGGGCCTGAAAACCCCAAGGATGACCAGTGAGACTATTAAAGACTGAGGCAAAGAAGGCATTAAGTATCTCAGCCTTCTCTTCATCCTTCGTGGCAAAGTTACCTTCCACATCCAACAAAGGATGGAGATTCTCCCTGGCCCTCCTTTTGTCGCTGATATATTTGTAAAAACATTTTTTGTTTTCCTTAATGGCGGTGGCCAGTTTAAGTTCGAGCTGTGCCTTTGCCTTTCTAATCTTCTCCCTGCATAACCTCACAACATCCTTGTAGTCCTCCTGAGTCACCTGCCCCTTCTTCCAAAGGCGGTAAGCTCTCCTTTTTTTTTTTTTGAGTTCTAGCCAAAGCTCTGTTAAACCAAGCCGGTCTTCCCTCCCACCTGCTCGACTTATGGCACATGGGGACGGCCTGCTCCTGCGCCTTTGAGACTTCCTTCTTGAGTAACATCCAGCCTTCCTGGACTCCTTTGCCCTTCAGGACTTAACATAGGGAAAGACATGAAAAAATAAAAAATGGGAAAGATTAAAAAAAAATACTTTCATGAGCTGTCATCAGAGAAAAAGGAAAGGGAAGAATTTAGATCATGGTTTTAGTAGATACAATTCAACCTGTCTTCCTCTCCCTACCTTATCAAAGGGACATCATGGTTTGTCTGCTCAGTAACCATTATAATCTTTAATGTAAGAGGCAGAGACAAATTTTCTAAATGGCTAGTTTAGAAAGTGTGGAATTCCAGGACAAATTTTCTGCTCTTAAAAATGATCTTAAAAATGGTCTTTAAAATGGTCACAGTACAGTCAACACACTCAACAGGAGAAGTGGGTCCCCATAATCAGTATTTAAATTCTACTCTTTAAATTTTTAATGTGGAAATCTTCATTGCACCTAATGAAACCCAAAAGTTACATCAGAGTAAAGATCCAGCATTTTCCAGGTGGTCTGTGGTACCTGCACAAGTATTCAGCCTCAGCCTGTGGTCTCAGGGAAGTAACTGAGGTGAACCTTTGCCTCAGTGGAAGATTCTGTGACTCTGATGATCCACGGTGGATTGTTATTTGATATTGACTGTTATATGATACCAACTCATGTGTCTGGACCGTAGAGTTTTGTTGGCTTGGTTTTTTACATATACAGCATTAGGTTGAAGCAGTCATGTCAACATCTTCTGTTGGGCTCTGTTCAGTGATCAGGAAGAGAAGACACATACAGAGATTTCCAAATTTAATAGTGCTTTCAAGTGGATATAGCTAAGAACGTGACTCAGATTCTATCAGCTTTTTCTGTTAGATTGAGAGGCTCTAGTTTTACTTCCTGCACATGATCCAACTAGGATCATTGTTGTATTCATAAAAGTACGTCAAAATTAGCATACTGTTCAATACTGAAAGCATTTACAGCTAAAAAGCATTGGTAGATGACAATATAAAATATTTATAATCAGCTGTCATCTTGATTTCAGTGGGACAGCTCACATCAAATAGATCTCATAAGTGTTTAGGATCAGCCTCAGGCTTTGTCTCTACACTTTTGTTAGGCATAATCAGTGTCTCACACGCAGAAGCATTAAGAGGTTTTCAATTGCTGTAATGTGTGAAGTAGCATACATTATTTTTTAATCTTGTTTCTAAGAATTATAGAATAAAATGAAGGCAAGATCGTAAAGCTAAAATTTAAATAAGCATTGAACAGATTGCTCAAGGAGGTTATGGGATCTCCATGACTGAAGGCTATTAAGAATAGATAACACAAAAAAGTTTGGTATAACTGATTTTACCCTGGGATGAGAGGATGGACTACATAGTTTCTTGAGGTCCTTTCAAGAGGTAATTATTATGATTCTGACATGCCCATGTAGAGAAACAAAGAAATATAAAACACTTCTTGCTTCCCTGACAGGGCTGCAAACCTGCAGACTGCAGGGCATTGAGGAGAACAATGTCCCTGAGTCAGCCAGTTGTCGTGAAGAAGCAAATAACCATCACAGCTATAATTCAGCTGCAGGCTGCTTCCTCCCTAAAGCAGGAAAAAAACAGAAGATTTATTGCAATTCTGAATCAAAACTAATTCTCTAGCTCAGTCCTGAGCTCTAGACATATCCTCATTGCTGAAAGAAACTTTAACGTTGTAACCTGTCCCCTAGAAATAGTATAAGGGGATTGAGGGTACATTAAATAATGGTTATATATGGCCTTATAAAAGATGGGAGTAGATATTTGACTACATCTGAAATCAGATTTATGGAGATGGATGATTAGGAATTAGGATATGTATAGAGTGTGTCAGGTATGGTTATTATAAGGTGAAATGGCTTTTAAAATTGATAGGGCCATGACCAAACAATGTATGTCCAAAAGGGTTAAGGAAGTAAGGAGAGAAACTGAAGAAGATTTGGCAGACATTTTTATATACTTCTGCTCTTCAACATAGATCAGGTGAAATCTGAGAGGACTGGAGAGTAGCCAACATAATGCCATTATTTTAAAATGGCCTAAGGAGAGACAAGGGAGGTAAAGACTCACTAACTCATTGGAATTCTCAGAGGATATGACTGTCAACCTAGACAAAGGAGATATGCACATCACACACACTTTCAGAAAATGTTCAGCAAAATTCTGCATTGTAGCTACTGTCTCAGTTGCAAAGTCAAGAAATGAATTACAAGCAGACATATGAAACTGAATGGAGTAAACCAGCTATAATAAATGCATGCTGAAAATAGAAAATAAAGTTAATAAGGATGTTTTTGACCAAGAAGCTTGTTTAAAAAAATGCATAAATGAGAACTGATACAGCTAGACTGCTAACTGCACTTCTCTTTTCAAAGAGTCTTCTGAAAGGAGGTTACTTGCTTGAGATTGTCTTGATAATGTAGCTCCTTTCAAGTTCGACATGTTTGTAACACTATTGTTCTACCTGCTTCTGTCAGAGTTCCCTCCACCATACCATCCTGCTTCACTCTGTTAAAACAACAGGTGAATTTTCCTGCTCATGAAAACATTTTCATGTCATCCCCAGAAAAGAATTTTTCTTTATTTGCACCATTGGGAGCAGCAGCATAAGGTTCCCATACTGTCCTGTGAGACTGGGGGAGGGGGGGTGGGAATAATTCTTTATCTATACCCATATAGGCCATGACAACTTTATTGATACTACTAGCAACGGAACAATTTTATAGGTGATCTGTGCCATAGGCTGACGTCACAAATAAGCATAACAAATAAGCATATTCCATTGAATTGTTTTCTAGCAACAACCTTTGGTAGCAAGTTAAGCTAGATTTAGATTAGTAAGAAAGAAAGAAAAGGCTCTGAATCTCGTTACTAATTCCCTGAGCCATCCAGTCCTACTATGATTCTTATTTATGTTTCTAGACTGCTTTTAAAGATGGAAGAGTTGAGTAAAAAACTCCAGAGGGATATATCAACAGCTTTTATGCCCAGAGCTGGTATCACCAGTCTTGCTTACCAAATATACTCGCAACAAAGAAAGGAATTTATTATTTACTCAATATCTTCTACAACATTAACGAGGAACTGTACAAAATATTGTTAATCAGATTTGAGATTAACATGAGAATTAGTTGGGGGTGTTTTGTGATGTTAACACAGTTAGAAAATACTAAGAAATATTTTTAAATAATTAAAAACTTTTCTTTTTTTAAGTCTTGTTTTACTAAGTGGAGGACATCTTCAACAGTGTCCTCTTTTCCCACTGATACTTGATATTTTAAAAGTTATTTTAAATATTTTAGCTGGCTTTGTCTTCTGAGATGGCTATCTGTGCTTTATACTGGTAACATCCTTTTTGAGGATGGGTGGCAACTGGTTAGAGAATCATGTTTTTATGCAGGTCTTCTTTTAACAAACAACAGGTTATACCATACCTTTGCATGTTCTAGTCACCATCTTTGTGAATTTTAACATTCTGTTTGTATCAGAAACTCTAACAAGGTCAAACAACTATATAATATAAATCAATTCCCATTCCAGTGGTAATTTATATGTTCTTCCGTTCCATTTGAAGAAACTATATTAGTGGCACCAGCTTTGCTGATCTGCAGAGATGCACAAATTGTTTCTCTTGGCACCCTGCTCTCCATAGTGTTTTCAGCACAGTAGACCTGTGTGAATAAGAAATCCTTTGATTCATTAGATGAACTGAAAAAAAACCTCAGGAAAATTGTCTAGCTGAAATTAAGTATTTCAAATATTTCACCAATATTAATCCCCTATGTAGAGAACAGCTATAGCACAAAACAATGAGGTATCTCAACCAGCCTTGGTGCTAAAACCACAATGCAGAGCAACGGTTTCTAGGACCCAGGACTGGACAGTACCTGGAGCGAGAGTGAGGGAGGGAGCCCTGTGGAGACAGGGCGGCCTTGCCTCGCCCTCGCCCCATTCCCCAGAGGGCTGTGAAGCCTCCTATTCCCCCCCCCGCCCCACACCTACTGCCTGGGGGACAGTCCTAGTATTACTTCTCTTGGTTTGACTGGTCGCTCATGTAATTTTGCAATTAGCAAAACTACTAACCGCTTATGCCTTGGGAAAGGAATTTAGGAGGGAGCTAAAAGATAACAAACTGTGGAAAACTAAGGGCTCTAACCTTGAAGAGCTAACAAGCTGATAAAAAGGAACATCTTGGCACCAAGGACTGGACGGTGGCCAGAGAAGCATGAAGTTTCATAAAACTGCAGAAACTGGGTGACATATAAATGCGGCGAGGGGAGATCGCGACCACTGACTCAATTCAGGACCGAAAAGACTTGCCCCCACACACACTTGAAAGGAGCATGCGTGCTAATTTACATAGCAAGCGAGGCTAATTTAAATACAGTACACCAATAGTGTATGAAATGTTAATCACTAACCAATAAGTGTAAATTTAGTCTGGTTTATACTAATCACGTAGCCTGATAAATATGCTGTAGTTTGTCTTATGGTGTGCTTGTGCATGCTTGATTTGTGGAATTATCACCTGCGCAGAATCAACGTCTCTATAAGAACCTTCACTTCTCCTCCTCACTCTTCTCCTTTTTCCTCACCGAATACCCCTGTTGGCAGGACCAATGCTGGATCCAGGACTGGTGATTCTCTTTTCCTTCTCTCTCTCTCTCTCTTTCACTTTTCCTAAGGTGATTAAGTTGTTAAAGCTGTTAAATTGTAGTCAAGTACTGCACAGCCTACCTTGATTTTCCATAAAGCTGCATAGCTGGGGTAGATATAACCGTGAGAGGGTTGGCAGGTATCGAATATCTGTACTCAATATTTGTCTCTATAGAAGCTTTCTATTAAAGCTGGTGTTTGTGTACGGACCTTGAGTGTTGGCCCACTTTAATCCACACTGAGAGAATCTGTGAATCTTGGTCACTCTTCCCCCCTCCTCCCCAGGTAGGATGTGACTCCCTAACCAAAATGTAATTTTAGACTTAACAGGAATATTAAAATTCAACAGAAATTAACACTTTTGACTCCAGTGTTAGTTTGACATACTGTTTCTTTATTTCACATTTTAAAATATTTTTAATTAAATTAGAACCTTAACTCTAGAAGAATATCAAGAATCCAGTCCACCTAATTTATATGAAGGTGCCTAGAATAGGAGATTCCCTATATAGACAGCGGAGAGTGCTAAATGCTCTGAAGGTCTCCATAAGGAAGTCCCATCCATCTTAGGGACCTCAAAGGAATTTCCTTTATATTCCTATATATTTGGAGGCCTGGATTTCCCAGTACACTCAATACAAGGCCTGGAACACACACTACAGTGCAGAAGATCAGAGTTCAAGTTTTACTTGTTATTGCATCTGTGTGTATATTTTTATTATACCTCCAGAAGGTAATAGTATTCTACTATCAGGTATTGTTACCAAGACCATCTTTCACATTTTATAGCATTGAACACTAACCATTTAGGAGACTCAGTATCTGTAGTAAGTGATCTTATGGTCACAGTTTTCCCATCAGGAGCTACTGACTACTGTCAAATTGTCTTTAATAATTTGGTTATTCATTTGGCATCCAAATAAAAGCAAGTCTCTGGACTAAAATTTGGTCTGAGGTGTATGTACTGAACCTTCAAAACTGAGTTCTGATCTCTTGAAACTGACTGTTTAAACAATCTAAGGGCAATTAATTTAAGAAAAAATAGTAATATTGAAATCAATAAATACAAAAACGTTAAGAAAATACAACTCAAAACTGAATATGAACAATCACCTACATGCAAAATAAATGTATGGGCCTATACTTTAATTTGGCTTGAATTAAACAGTTTCTTGTGGGGCTGTGTACATGCTATACATGTGCAAGTGTTGTTCTTTGGTCCCAAAAAGTCCCCTCCACAGAAAACACTCCATCTCCTACAGGTTTAAGGACTCTGTCTTTCGGAAGTTTATTCATGTCACCATCAAGGTATTATGTTGTACTGGGCATAGTTGGCAAGGTGTCGGCGGTGGGGGGGCTGCAGGGTGGCCTCTGTGAGGGGAGGCCGGGGCTGCCCTGTGCTGGACACAGCTGGCTCCAATCAACCCACCACAGGGCACAGCTCAGTCCAGCAGCCGAGATGGTGGTGCCTCTGTGAAAATGTATTTAAGAAAGGGAGAAAATACCGGAGAGAGAGGAGAAGGGAACAAAAAGTGTGAGAAACAGCCCTGCAGACACCAAGGTCAGAGAAGAAGGAGGGGCAGGAGATGTTCCAGGCACTGGAGCAGAGATTCTCCTGCAGCCTGTGGAGAAGACCATGGTGGTGCAGGTATCCATCAACACTGCAGCATGTGCAGTACCCCAGTACTTGTTTGTTATGTGTCAGTTGGGGTGGGGGAGGAAGTAGAGGAGTTGAGAATGAAGGAGCAAAGTTGATCCTGGGAAAAAAGGGCAGGGGGGGAAGTGTTGTTCTAATTTGGTTTTGTTTCTCACTGTCCAATTCTATTTAAATTAACAATAAATTAAATTCATTTTCCCCAATTTGAGACTGCTTTTCCCATGACAGTAATTGGTAAGTGATCTCCTTGTCCTTATCTCAAGCTTTTGCATCTTCTTTTCTCCACGATCCTCTTTGAGAGAGTGGCTGGGTGGGGGTCTGGCAGTCAGTCAGGGTTGACCCACCACATACATACGTAGCTTAAAGTGAACTTCATCTGCTGACAAGAGAGAAGCAACTCTAACCATGTTAACAGACAGAAGAAATAACTCCCTAAAGCATTTATATCTCTTTTCATTGTCCCTAGAGGGAACTAAGATTAAACAATCAATTTATAAATTCTAAGGTTAGGTGAGATGAATTCAGTTGTGGTTGGCACAATGAGGATTGGAATTAGTAAAAAAAAAAGTGCTTCAGATTTACCTGGTTAGATATGGTATTATTTTCCTGTATCTGACAAACGTTATAAGATTAAATTAATTAAGTGTGCCAGGTATTGCACTGAGAAGTGTTAAAAGAATAAATAAAACAGAAGATAAGAGACCTTCGGTCAGCGAACACATGCTACATACAAGACTTTGGGGAACCTTGACCAACAACTGAAAGGTAAAAGGCCTCTCAACTCCAAGCTACTGCATTGAACGGTAAAAATAAGAGTAGCTTGTGCTGTTTAAAATGGAGAGATATCAAATAGTGGAGTTAATGTTGCAGTAAAACAGAAGATTCAGCTAAAAATGGAAAATGCAAGCTCACTTCTATTTCAGTCTGTCTTTGTCATTAACTCTTCTCACTAAGCACAGGTATTTTAGGAGTCTCACACTGCTACTCATGTAGTTATTTACGTTTTGACCACACCAGTGTCCCAACACCTGACTCTAAATGAGAAAGGTTATAAAGGAAGTCATGTTGTTTTGCTTTTTTTTTTCTTCATTGGTTTAAAAGAGTTTCTCAAGCGATAATTTTTTATACTTTCTGACCCACAGTTATTACGTCTGCTTGCTTCCTTCTAATTAAAAGAGATAGCCCTGTGTTTTTGCACCCACTTTTCAGATCCATCATCCCTTGAAGATCAATTCCCCAGCCATGAACTTTACTAATAGGAAATCCTAATTCAGTAGTGTTGTAATACCAAAATTAATACAATGGAAGAAGTGAAGATGACTTTGTAAAGAAACCCATATTTCCAATAGTGCACTTCATCACTGTTATCCGCAGCTTCTAAAGTCTCACTATTAAAAAAAAATGTTTCTTTTTAAAGGATGTATTTTGGGTATTTACCCCCAAAGAGCTAGAATAACAGAAATTTCTCTCTTTTCAGTTTTTCTTCAATGTGCTAATATTTGTTTATAACTCATTCATAAACATGAACTGTGTGTGCACAATACAGAAAAAAATAAAGAAAACTTTCTCTTCAGCCATAAATATATACATTGTAAATCATTAATTCCCAAATGGTAGTCTTTCAGTGTTGTATGCTTAAAAATGTATCTGAACTTCAAACATGCACTCTACAGAATTATAGCCCTTGGGAAAAATATACTGACTTTTCATTTTGATAAGATATTGAATATTATAATTAAAGTAATGGCATAACGATATCATCTTTATTGAAATGGAAGCACTCAACTGCAAAAAAGGAATTAGCAGACAGCAATTGCCATGGGGATTTATGTCAGGTATTCCTTTTGGTTTATTTTCAGCTGCAAAAGAAAACATATATAAACACTTGTGTTCTTGAATTGCTTAGGAAGAACCAGTAAAGGGACTGGACATAATATAAAACAAACATCGCACATATTTCATAACCTATAAATTACATTGAGACATATGATAAATAAAAGCACTTTGAAGTGCTGCTTTTCAGCACTTCAACGTGCTGCAATTTTTTTGTTTGCATTGTGGCAATTCGTAATATGTAGTAATCTTATAATTTAAAGGGAGCAGTAGGTATCTAGATACCAGGTCTTTCTTCTTTTTTCCCCTTACCTAGTTCAAGTAGAACTTGAAAATTACCCCCCAAGATTATGTGTCCCTTAGCTTTTTCATATTCCTAATATGAAAATAGGAACAATTTGTGAGTTCCTATTCATTTTCTTTGCAGAATATTTATGAATACTGGCACAAAATTGCCAAAAGTCTCTGGCTAGAATGATTAGAAAGAATCCTGAATAATGCTAATCTTCTATCAGTGGCTGTCATCCAGCCCCTTCTCAGTCTTAAAGTACAGACTTCATATATCTTGACTGTGCCCCTGAATGTTTTCAGTTGGAGCTTTGACTTCTCAGTTATTTGAATGGCAGGTATCATCTAGCAAACTAAAAGGTCCAAGTGAGCTATAAAGAACTTCTGTATCCTAATAACTCCCATGAAGTGTTAGAAGACACCAGACAACACCCCATAAGGCAATTAGGGTATCAAGGTGAGTCAGCAGCCAGCTGAGCATTATATAGTTTTTATATTTTTTTTTAGCAATGGTTCATAGTAAAAGAGATTAACCTAATCCTTGTTTCAGGAAGCAACTAAAGCTGTATGGCACTCATATTGAAAACAGAACTCAAGAAGCGTATAAGGTGTTCTGTTCTTTGTTAGCCACTAACTAATTGCACTGATCTTGCCTCCAATGAAGTGAATCAATTCCTCTTTTATTTATACACCGAATACTTAAACTTTCAAAAAAAAAAAAAATTGAAAGCTTATAAAGCTCTCCAAAAAAAGACTGTGCTAAAGAGATAATATACTTTAGTTGAAATAACACACAGAAGTGAAATTCTGTAGAATATAGAACTCATTGCTTCATTTGTCCAAAATGTCTAATGAGACTAGTAATGTCCTATATTAAAAGTACACTGGTATCCCTGATATTCTTACAAAATAAGCATTTCCTAAATAGCTATAAAGTACAAAACCCAACCAAACCAAAAAAAAACCACAAACAAGCAACCAATGCAAACAAAATACCAAACAGGCTTAGGTATTTCTATCCCATATATAGATAGACTTAATTTTATTTCAGAGCTTGCTAAATCTCTAATAGCTGAGTTTTAGACAGCTAAAGACATTCATGCAGTCATTTCACGAAGGTATGATTTTTTCCAAAAGTTATCTCTTTTTCTTTTTATTTCTCCTATTGCTGTCATATTTGTCTGTGCTTACCATAAAGCTTTTGTAAAAAGTGAGTCATTTATAGTTCATTGTAAATGGCCACATTGGTATTTTCTGCTATGGCAGCCTGTTCTACAATGTCAAGTCACTCTCTCCTATGACCTTTCATAAATCTTATCTTCAGTATATCTTAGATGTCTGCTTAAATCATCCTGAACATCAGCACTCATGTACAAGGCCAGCCCATCATCTGAATGTGAAACTGAACATCTCCCACAGAGTCTTACACACCTCGGATGTAAATGACAGAGGAAGTGGGAGATGTAACTGTTGTCTGTTGCAAGCCTTTCAGCTCTCGCTCTAGCAGTGTGATTCAAAGGTTTGGCTCGTCATGTGCTAGTCATACTTAGCTCCTCCAAAGTACATCTGCCTCTTCAAAATATGCACACACTTTGACAGAAGATTCATCCTTTATTTAAGCAAAAAACAAATAAAAATATTGGCACGCAACTAAACAAATGGAAAGATAAAGAGTTCAGTCATCCAGCAGCTTGAATCCAAAGATTACTAGCAATGGCTTTCCTTATATGTAATTGAAGTCATACGTATCCTCTTAGATGAGTTTTCTACCACGAATTTTCATCTTTTTCATCTGTCTTCCAACACCTTGCTGCAATTACATGGGTAGAAAACTTCTTACCCTTATCATTATTTGTTGCTTTTTAAAGCTCCAGTTGCAAGCAGCTGGTTGGTTAAATGGATGAGGTGTATAAGGAGTTCAGCATATTTGGCATTCACGTCCTACCAGCCTATACACCTCATGTTTCACAGACTGCTACACGACAGCTTTTAATTTTTTTTTTTTTTTTAACTTGGACAAAAATATAAAGCAGCCTTCTTATGTTTCAAACACAGGTGTTTGTAGCAGGTGTCATACTAATACGTCACTTCATAATACACCTGGCCTACACTAGGAACGTTTTAAGTAACTATATCAATATGAACATTTTATTCATATTCTTGCGAGTGCTCTTTTCTTTTGTGGGCACAGCTATCCAACAATATTCTGTAACTTTATCAGGTAAAAACATATATGCTCACTTAATATTAGTAATATATGAGAAGATTGATCTAACTAGTAAAAAAGAAAGGAGCTGTACAATAATGTGGTTGATCTTAAGAGGAGAAATGGGCAGTCACAAAATACATAATAGTATGGAAGAGAGTGAAATCCATCTGGAAAACTCTGGGAAAAGCTGGAGAGGTTTCCCAGTTAAGCTTAATAAGTTGCTTTTAAATTTAAACCTACTTTTAATTAAACTTCAAATTGAGAAATATTTTCAGTAATTACCCAGATATTCACAGAGAACAGAGCGTACACATTTCTTCAGCAAATAATCACTGAACCAAAACCAACTGTCTTTATTTTAGGGACAGTACAGAGTTGAAGGGCTAATAAGTGAAAATGAACTTGTATTAAGAACACTGGAACAAATTAAAATAAAGCAAAACCAAGATGTTCAAACTTAAAACACAAAAAGTTTGTTAAGCCAAAATGGTAATTAAAGTCATTGAGAATGTGGAGTAATAGAGCTTGGAGAAAATAAGTACCGGAACTAGCAAGATGTGACCAAGTGGGAGGATTACAGCAATAGCAAGAACAAGTTACTTGCAAACACAGAGATTGCTGAAAGGAGCAGAGAAAAGGCACCTAAGTCTTAAAGATGATGATAGAAAACTGAAATTTCAGGCTTGATAGCAGATGATTGTTGTAATTTCATGATGTCAGGAAGGTATTTAAGATAAAGAAACTGAAAACTTTATACCTTCACTTGCAGTCAGGAAAATTATGATCTGAGCCATTATATGTCTGTAAGTTTGATCTCAGTAAGACTCAAAATCCTGCGCTATAGAGAAGACTTTAAAGAAGAAGTTAATACATGGAGGTATACAGAAACTGGGAGAAAGTGCAACACAAGTTTGGAAAGGTGAATTATGACACATGAATAACACAACATTCTTCAATAAAATGATTTTTTCTTGGGAAAAAAAAAAAGGAAGGTGATAAACACCACCAACCTGAGTTTTGGTAAAGTGTTTAATGTGGCACAACATGGGAAATATTAGTTTTATATGGAGAAAAAGGACAGAGATTAATAGAGGAATTATAGCATGAATAAACAGCTTGTAACAGACAGGATGCAAATAAGTAATACTAAAAAGGAAAAGTATCAGACTGGTTACTAGCAGATCAAAGATCAGCCCAGGGATCAATCTTATTTAATAATTTCATTAGTGATCTTGGCATGGATATTAGAAACATAATAATGAAGTTTCCCAAAGACACTACATTGGAAACATTACCAAGCAGCCGTTAAAGATATTGTAGAAAGAACTTGATGACCTTGAGAATTGCCGTAATAGAAATGAAATGAAAATCGTGTAGCACAGATACAAAGTCACACACTTTGTGCTTAATAAATAAAAGCTTTTGTCAGCAGAGCTATCAGCGGAAAATTGAGAAGGAAGAGAAGGACAAGAGCTTCATCATAGGATGGCTATGAACTGCCAGCATTTTCCATCTGTGAAAGAGAAATGCAAGTGTAAGATGCACCAGTTGATAATTTTATCAATAGAATTAAGGAAATATTACTTCTATCAAATGTATTCATCAGGGTACAGTCCTGGTCAACCAGGTTTGAGAAAAAGCAAGTCAAAGGGAATCAAGCATAGGAAAGAGATGATGTAACCAAGGGAATGGAAAGTGTGTTTTGCAAGAGAAGAGAAGAGAAGAGAAACTTGGCTCATTTAACCTAGTAAATGAAATCTGAGAGTTGCAGGTATGCCACACAGAGGTAAGATAATCTTTTCAGCCAAAATAAAACCGTGTGAAAACCAGCCAAACAAAAAAAGCAACCAAAACCCAGCTGCTTTTAACACAGAGATTTCTGTGTTTATGGAAAGGATAATAGTTTTTAATGCTAGACCAATGAGCTAGGCTCAGTGAATTAAGCTATCCCTTCCAGGTTTGAGTTTCCAAAGGGAGAGTCTGTAGAAATATGAAACTATTAAATAAAATCATGCTGGATATGTGTATTTAACCATAACTGTACAACAAGAATGATAATCAGTTTTATATACTCAGAAGTGGTAAAACTCTGAGTATGTGGAAGTTCTAAGAATATTTTAAGTAATGACTTAAGCCTTAAGTGATAGTAGTATCCATGTAAAGAACTTAAGTAGGAGATCAGAAGTGCAAAGACTTTTGACAACTCTCTACAATGAATTCCAATCAAACCAGGCATATTAAATAAGCTACAACTGAAAGAGCTTTTTTAGAGTGCATTCTGTGAACACCTTAAAATTTTTCATTGAGGATTGCACCTTTTTAATTCACTCCATTTTGCTTTATATTTACTATGAAAAGAAAGCTAGAGAGGTAGGTCAACAAGATACGTAATGATTTTATGAGCAGAGTCATAAAGAAGGCCTGTAGGGGACAGAGTCATCTCAAGTAAGTTTATAGTGCTAAAATTATTCCTTTGCTAAAATTATTCAAAATGCTAAGCAATGCATTATTAACTGTATTCTGCTGGGTGCTACATAAAACCATTCTTCTAGCAGAAATAATGTTACCCACAACATACCAGTCTATAAATTGCAACCAGCTTTGTGAATGGTTATATGATTTGGGAAACATGAATCCATGCTGCAGTGAATGAGTTATTTTTTCTTTTTATGGGTTTGCTGAAAAATGACTGCATGAAAAAAACAGGTGGAAATAAATTGAGTCATGATGGCTTAATCTGATGGGATTGTCACGACACCCAAAAAAGCTATGGGCGGGGAAAACAAGGTCAGAATACAACATTCTGCTAAATCTGCCAAATGTTTAAGGAAGTCAGGGAATCTCAGTGTAGGTTTTATTGGAATACCAAATACATTCAAGTTATTTGTGTGATAGTCTCCTCCTTGAATGTATGGAGCACATCTACCTCATTTAGGTGCTGGTTTACCTCCTTTGATCCTTAAAGGAAAGGGAAACCTGTTGTGGGAATAAGGTATCCTTGGGGGAACTCTATTTCCTATTTGGTTTCATCCTGCCAAAATAACTTTCCATCACCTTCCGGAATCAGGACCTTTGATCTATATTTCTGGTCTAAACAGAACAGATATGTCTAAGAGGCTGGAGTCTGAAAGAGAGCATTGGACAAAGGATTAAAGTGAAAGCTGAATGTATATTAAAGGGAATGGGCTGGGACTGGAAAAAAAAGGCATGACAGATTTACCTTATAGATGTTCCCAGGTAAATATGGTACCAAGGAGATTTTTTTACCACATACGTTTAAAACAAGCAAGCAAGAAAACAAACAAACAAAAACAAACAGGAAGAGGAGGAATGTGCACAGGATTTTGTTGATTTAACCTTTTGCTTTGCTCTGCCTCAGCTCTTTATATAAAACAGTGTAATTGGCATCATATTTAGGAATTTCAGTGTGACAAAAAAAAAATCACATCATATTTCTAATGTCTGTCAATATTGGGATGGAATTAACAATGCAGTGGTTATAATCTTGGAATAAGCATATGCATGGTGTTCTGCTTAGCATATTCATATTCATATACATAGAAGCAGTAACAAAGCTAATATATTTTTATTATATGTTGATGTTTTATGTATTTAAAACCCTACAGAAGCTTGAAAAATGTTTCTAAGCTTTCTTCCTTTTTCAGTTTTTTCAATATGATACACACTGGGTTTTTTTGTAGTAGTACTTGAAACAACTCATAATACTGTTTTTTATCCTTTTGCTTGTTCATCTGAAACACTACTGGTGCCACTATTGCTTCAAGCTCTTTAAAAGTAATGGTTAAGGTCCAGAAGAGCAAAGACAAGGACAAAACACTGTTGCTTCAGGGCCCTATTCAATTCTCTTTAATCAGGCAGAGCTGCCATTGAAATCAGTGACAGCTTTGCTTGAATAAGAAGGGCTGAATAGGGATTTCAGTACTTCTAGTGTGTAACTTAACAATCTGCCTTACATGTCAGGAAAGGACTACCACTAGGAGCAAAGGAAGAACAGTTTCTCTCTGTTAAAAAATACTCTTTGTATCCCTGGTCTCTGGAATTGAAATAAAATTATGTAATTTTTTTGTGGAATGTGTTCTTTTCTCTCTTACTCCTCTGTACACATACAAACATCCCATATGGTTTGCCACGTATTGTAACTCAGCCAAAATCCCTTGTCCCTATCCCCATACATCTCTTACCCAGAGACATGCCCACTTTTGCATAGGTGAGTTGTCTCATCTGAGCAACAGTCCTAACATGGCCAAAAGGGGAACAAAGAAGAACCTAAGTGCACTAATAACATGACCTAAGTAAGTAACTTCAATGCAACCAAAGTGCTCTGATACTGTACCCCATAAAATTATGCAGGAGACAGTTTTAAAATCTTTCTTCCTAACAGAAAAATAAAGAAGTTTTTTCTAAAATATAATTTGAAGTCTGAGGATATTCCCCAGAAGACTGCTTTGAGAGCCATTGAGTCATGATATTTGAGTCACTTCTTTAGAACACTCCTAACTAGTACCATGGGAATAAAATGCCAATGATTTATTGTCAGAAAATACAGACAGATAGCAACTTGGTACTCTCCTGGGTTTAATATAGACATTTCTGGTATATACTCAGGCGTATCAGGTATTGGTGAAAAATACAGTAGTCGTAAAACACTGAAAAGGAGCCTCAACTGTGAATTTCCATGCTGCTAAATATATTGTCTTCATTTACTGATATGAAGAGTCACTTGGCTCTCTCTGGTGCAATATAATTATAGATTATGCAATCCTTAATCAGCTGCGTAATGCACAAGCCTTCCTCACCCAATTGTACCAATTCAATTTAGGTCATTAAAACTGCCACAAGGCAGCTTTCCTCTTCTGGCATTGACTGACTGTCTGGAAAGCCATGATTTTCTAGCAGTACAAGTCAGCAGTCACCTGCTGAAAGAGCTGGTGTGGCTTTTAAAAGCTGGTTCAGCACAGAAAGAAAACGAGATCTGACACTAACTGTAATTGTCAGAAACTCAAGCACTGTGCTTTTAAACATCTGAGAAAGCCAAACTGGAAAGGAGAAGAGAAAAAAATTTGGGAGAATGGAAAAAAATTAAAAACAAGATGCCTAAGAAAGACAGCAGAAGGAAAAAAATTATTAAAAAAAAAAAAAGAAAACAAAGAAAAAAGAAAGTCCAAATCCTAACTCCTTGATAGAAAAATATTGAAAAAGAAAGCAGCAGAAAAAAATCTGTTCATATTTTAAAAAGAGTGCCAAAGCTTAGAGTAATGTGTAAAGCACCAGAAAACACATCTTGCAAATCAATCTACTGAAATTACTTTTTTAAAATAGGGACTAGGTCGAATGAAGAGTTTGTGGGACATTGGTTTTCAGTGAGCAAGTTGTCCTGCCTCAAGGATGATATCTTAATTGTATCTGTGTACTGTAGTAGTTTTCCAAGACGGAAAAAAGTATGAAGTTCTTGAGATCTCTTCTGAAATGCAGCATCCTGTAAGAATGTTAGTTACTAAAGGTAAAATGGATCTGAAGAGAGAATGGATTTTTTAATCTGGTGTTGAATATCTGTCATAAATAGAAATAGGTAAACATAGAATGAAGGCAGCAAAATTGGAATCAATAATCAGCAACTCCAGTGACAGCTGCTTTAGAGGAAGACTAGAAAGGGTGAAAAATTAAGATGAATTCTCAGTTTCTGGGTCATTCTGGTGTACAGGCTTGAATATTTAAATGAACAGCTTATTCAATACTCTGGCTTTAGCACAAGGCCTTTCAGAAGCAGCATGGCATGGGTCGATAGTAAAATAACTGATTAGAAACCATTGCATTTACAAGTGGTCTGTGGTAAGCTTATGTCTGAAGTTGAAAATACAGTGAAAAGAGTGCATTACAGTCTATATGTTTCCACTTTTGCCTGAGAAAATAGCAATAAACATTTGTTGTAGTCAAATTTGTTGTTTCACAAAATGGCCTGAAGTTTACTTTCTGACTAACAATCATATCAACAGCAGGAGTTTAACGGATAAATTCTTCACCAGTTATGGGTTGTGAGACAATCAAGGAGAAATTTGGAGTCAAAGTAATTTGTTGGGATTCTAAAGAACAACAAACTTACCTACACTATCCAGGAGGTAAAAATATTTAGCTGGATGTCATGGTTTAACCCAGTAGGCAGCTAAGCACTACACAGCCGCTCTCTCATTCTCCCGCAGAGGGATGGTGGAGAGGATCAGAAGGGTAAAAGAGAAAACTTATGAGTTGAGATACAGACAGTTTAATATGGAAAACAAAAGCTGTATGCTCAAGCAAAGCAAAACAAGGAATTCATTCACTGCTTCCCATCGGCAGGCAGGTGTTCAGCCATCTCCAGGAAAGCAGGGCTCCATCACACATAATGGTTACTTGGGAAGACAAAACACCATAACTCCAAATGTTCCCCCCTTTCTCCCTCTTCCCACAGCTTTCATTGCTGAGCATGACATCATACGGTATGGAACATGCCTTTGGTCAGTTGGGGTCAGCTGTCTCGGCTGTGTCCCCTCCCAATTTCTTGTGCACCCCCAGCCTGCTCACTAGAGGGACAGCATGAGAATCAGAAAAGGCCTTGACACTGTGCAAGCACTGTTCAGCAATAACTAAATTATCAGTGTGTTATCAATACTGTTTTGACCACAGATCTAAAACATAGCATTGTGCAAGCTACTATGAAGAAAATTAACTCTATCCCAGTCAAAACCAGTACACTAGACTACAAGTTCAGCCTTTGTGCTGAACTTGAGCATCAAAGTGCCTCAAAGTGCACTTAAGCCTCAAAGTGCCTTTGTAGGACATCACCAAAACCACTGACTCCAGCATCTCCCATCCCTATTTGTGAACACCAATAAATAACACTGAGTTTCTGAAGTCTGCAGTATAAACTAGTTCTATCAGATCTCGGCAAAGAAATAAAACTCCTTCTGACCCCCGAGACTGTATAGGAATCCTTTAAAAAAAAAAAACACACAACACTAAAAATACCCCAATATGTTGTTAGAGAAAATGTAGTGTTGTCCTAAAAAAAAAATTACATGGCTCCAAAACAGGAAACTGGCCTGACTCATAACTAATGAAGGAAATCAGAACCCTATCCTAGATAAACCATGAGTTATCTAGTACCCTGCTGAGCTGAACAATTTGTGATTATGTTACAGCTCAATTCAGCACTGACTGCAACAGCTAACCATGAAAACAGTCTATGAATGTGGCAGATGGATGGAGCACCAACTTCTGAACTTGAGCTTGGATGATCTGAAAACTGATATATTTCCTATTCTGACTAGAATGGATGAGATCTGTCTTATACAGATCACACAGGAACTGACATTTCTAGAAGTTTATTAAAAATTTCTCTTAGTCTTTGAAAACACATTAGGAGTAGGAAAACATACAAAGAATTTGTGACTGATTATATCTGAGGGTATTAAGAGTAGAAAGCAACCAGCAAGCCAAGAGAAGCACTCATGACTGTAGTACTGAAAAAAAGAAATAGTGACAGAGCTCCTTGGTAAATTGGCTGGTAAAGTATGTATGGAAATCATTAGGCAGAAATTGTTTACTGGTTGTTTCATCCTTTATTCAAGGAAAAAAAAAAAACAACTGGTGCAATACTGTTCTTTCACAGAGAAGGTGTAACAATGAAATGCCCAGCTCAAACAATTTCATCTACCAACAGAAAACTGGCAGTGATTCAAAACTAGCTAATCACTTTGGCCACGAGGAACAATTGTTTTGTTTTATTTTGTTTTAATTACTCTATGGAAGAAAAATTTTGAACTTAAACTTCCTAAAGTTCAAAACAGGCACACAAATTTATACATGTAATTTATAACCATAAAACTTCCTGATGGTTGAATGTGCTCATCAGGAATTGTAAGTCAGCAGCACTACTTTCAAAAACAGAAAGCTGTGTTAACATGCAGACCTCAGCTAAAGAAATAAATCAAATAAATCAAATATTTAGCTTGATACATGTAGTCATTTTTCTACCTATGCAATATATTTTCAAATCATAGCTTCTTCAGATTTATTAATTATTCCAACATATTCCCCAAATACTTTATGAAACTGTATATTATATGAAATAAAAATAAAGAATCAGAAGCCAGGCATATCTAGTTCATGGCTACTCTACACATCTGAAATCTTTTGTCAAGAGAGCTGTCCCAGCTCACTCATTCAACAAGAGGCTAATGGAGAAACCAGCATCAATAAGCTAGCAAAATCCCTTTTACACTTTTCTAGAATGATCAACACCTCTGAACAGTGTAATTCATTGTGGACAAAGATTATCAGCCTGCTGATATCAATAGCTAGGCTGGCAGAGGGAAATATCCGCAAAGGGGCCTATGGATTAGAAACTGGTTATATTAATATCTGGGTGCATACAGGTAATCCAGTGATATAGATTTAATGCTTTATATTTAAATTTTCCTACTGAAAACAATATAATTTAAAATAATATTAGGGGCATGGCAGCTGGAGAGGTAACAAAGTTAGAAGTCCTATCTGTGTAATTTACTTGCATTTACAAAGCTCTCAGTCTGCACTTTACTTATAATTGGTCACTCACATTTGCTATCTAGGACACTTTCGCTGTGCTTCCTGTCAAAATATCTACTGATAAGTCAAGCACTCAGAAGCTTAATACTGTAACAGCCAGGCTTGTATTTTCGATTTTACATTAAGTCATTGCAGACTCCTGTGTTCAGAGATTTCTTGCCTTTGAGGAGACCCAAACTCAAAGTGAAGGGAAGTAATTTAAAATTGTGGATAAAAACACATGGGTAAATTTAACCTTGTGAAAACTACCCTGAAGTATCAAGCAATAGCATGTTGCTCCATCGTGCTACACAGTTTGAAGCAGGATTCTCTGTTAAGGTATTCCATTGGGAAGTTCTGTGAAAAAATAAGCAGTGCAGAACTTTTCAAGGTGGTCTCAGCAGGAAGGTTCAAGATTGTTACAACATAAGTGTATGCAATGTAATCCCATTATTTCCCTGTAAAACAACTAATGATAATGAATAAAGGACTGTACTGCAGCCTCCCTTCTCCACCCTCTCCTCCCCATATAACTACAGTATGATGAGTTAAACTGCTGTAACGAGATTAGGTTTCATGAGGGATCAAGATCTTTCACAGAAATCAGATTCTTAAACTGTAAAGACTCTGTTATTCAATCACTGCGTCCCAACAAAGTGATTTCCTGCATATCAACCTCTACACAATCTGATCTATTGTGACTGTCTTTTCTTATTAGTAATTTGCATTTAAGTGTTGTGTTCTCTCAATACCTGGAAAAATGTAAATTACACTATGAAGAAAAGGAGAACAGAGACTGAAAACATGGTGGATTAGAAACAAAAGACTTCTACTTTCATTGCTTTGATAAATGGTTTGTATATAAAGCTATTAGTTTAATCTTTAATAATCTCCTGTTTTCTTTTCCTAAAGAAAAGTTTAGTTACTGTGTCCTCTCTATTAATCAAATGCAGATTTAGTATTCTCAAATAGTTAAGGGGACATAAGAGAATGTTGAACAATTACATATAACTTTTAGTTTCATAATGCTAATTTCTGTACAAGAACATCTTATCCTTCCCAGACATTAGTACAAATATAAACCAGCTCTCAGGCTACATTAAAATTTTAAGTCTTTATCTATTTCATTAGTAAGAGAGAAAGCTGTTTATGAACAGACTGCATTGCACAAATTAAGGCACTTGTAGATACTACAGCAAACATTTCCTTTTTGGTAAAAAGAAACCATATCATAAAAAGTTCACTCTATTTACTGAAAAAAATCTCAAAAGAGTATTAAAAAGAAATGAAGCCAACATTTCTGTTTACAGACATTGTGGGGTACTAAACATAAAGCACAACGAAAGGGTATTTTGTACAGATGTTCTTGTTGGTGCATGGAAACAAATCAGAAGGAGCTCTAACCAATAATTTCCAAATGGAAACAGATATATTTTATGTAAAGAAACACTGACAAAATACAGCTTAAACAAAAGAAATCAGTTGTGACACTTGCAGAATGCTCCCCAGGTGAGTGGTCTTCAGGACAAATTCTGTAGCCATCCTGTGTTCCGTGGAGAGCCGTTGATTCAGAGGAAATTACTTTGAAATGCAGAATGCTGAGGGTGAGACAACATCTAATGAGACTGCAAGCTCTACATTTTAAATCTCTTTCAAGTTTCATTTCACTGCCTTGGAGTGAAAAATACAGATCTAGAACAAAAGACCCCCTTTCTAGCAGTAAGACAGACAGAAATTGAAGAGAAAATACTGGTTGCACAACCAGTCTGTGACTTGGAGGCACTCTGTAAGAACATTCTGTGCCAAGCACCTCTGGAATTACTTCAGTGGGAAACACTAACCACTTCTCTGCACATGGACATATTTGAGTCATCGTAGATATATTTTATGATACATCATGGACTGGATTTTGTGAGAAGAGAAAATTTGAAAACACCTCTGAAAGAGAGAAACCTCTTTCACAGACCATAACCACATGTCTTAACTGCCTTGTTTTAGTTCACTGACTGTGTGACTTTGAACCTGCAACACTTCTTTTACACTCTACAGAAGCTCCTTACCAGCAGGGTTGAAAAGTGTAGATCCTTAAGTAGACTTCCACGCTTAAATCAGATATCTGTACATGGTTGCTATGTTGTCACAACTGTTCAGTGGGTAAACAAACACACATAAAAATAATAAGTTATACTTGATTACACAAATAATTGTGCCTGACTCCTACTCTGCCCTTTCATCTAAATTAGATCCTCCTGGTTTTTGTGATCATTACATTTTCAAACTGAAATGCATATCTGTGTTTAAATAACAACGTTAACATTTAAAGAGGTTTACCAACATTAAATTATAAATGTGCACAACACTGCAGTGCAGCAAGTTTGAGCATGTGCAAAGAAAAGAGGATAGTTCTGAATTAAAACGTATTTATGTAAGAATTAGAATCTGCAACATGCTTTAAGAAGAAATATTGCTTCACGGTGCCTTCTTTTTATAAAAAAATATTTCAAATGTTTGTTACAGAGTATAAGTCTCATGTTTCAGACTTTTAAAATGATTTTTCATTTCATCCATTTTTTGATTTTTAAAAAAACCCACAGAATAGTTATAGTAAGAGAACCTTGCACGTGGTTCTTCTTCAGTCCCTATTAAAAATATATGTGAGATCAGGAATCCTCAGATATTATCAGCTTTACCGCCTGGAATCAAATGAGTCTCCACGAATCTTTTATGGAGGATCCTCTTCTGTGATGACAAGTCCCTCATGATTTCAGGAGCTTCTGAAACACATGCTGCTAGTCCAAAATGCATCACAGGCACAAAGCTAAAAACAAGGACCTTAAGACCTGCGTTGGGAGTCTCAGCCTTATTAACTGTATTGTATGAATCAAGAGGCTTCTCTAGTATCCATGAATTTCCCTGGTGGTTTTGTGCTGTCTTAAGCCAAAGCCTTTTAACTGATTCTTTTCCACTTAACAATTACAAAAATTTGACAACAAAAAAACCCACAATCTTTGGAAAATTGGTGAGAAAAACACAGCATTCTCTTCTGCTCCTTGTGTGTTGGGCTAGATCCAAGCTAAGTCAAATGGCAGTTTAGTAGTGGAATCAGTTTCTATTAAAAACAACAATATAGCAACTAAAAACGTTAAACATGTACTCATTAAGTTTTCATTGTATATAATCTTCAACCCTGTTTTCAAGAGCATTAAAAGATTGTTAACCTCAAATATGCATGTTTAAGAAACAATGCAGGACTGTAAGCCTGGAAGCAGTGCATAAGTTTATGTATTTATTTATTTTGTTTATTTTGCAGAATCTGCTTTTTTTTCAAGGATTTTAACAAGGCTTATTTTTATAATGATACTTTCAAGTAAGCTGCCAGCATGTAAGAGATTCAGTTTGCTTAAATTTAAGTGATTGGAATAATGAAGAACCAGTAGTCCAACAACGATTTTATCTGTATGATCCTTTTTCTTGTCTGTTCTTCCATTTCATGCCTTTTTCTCATGTATTTGTTTCCTGTGACTTGTGAGAGGTCAGACTGTAATCTTTTCAAGATGCAAACTAATTATTATTGCTGTTGCTACTCTTACAGAAGTTAACCTCCAGTAATGCCATTATCTTAAAGTCGTAGGCAAAATTTAAAGAAGTCATTCATCATTCATTGCTTTTTCTGTAAGTGAATACGGTTTCCATTAGTACTGATAAGTATAAATTCTGTTAAACCTTCACATACACACGCAAAGAGCTGTAGTGAATTTCAAAATTTAAGGTGGCTTTTATTTTGTTTAGCTTTGTCCAAAACTTATTATCTACCTCGGTTGTAGGCATAATGTAGGAATTTCTCATGTCACATTGGTTATATAGCTTTATATATGGACCAGACAAGGTAACTACAAAGATCTCTTCTGGCTTTTAAAATCTGTCTTAAGTTGTATACTATATATATATCAGAGACATTGATACTTTTTGTTGCAGCACTTTATCTTATCCTAGAAGTCTTAGGATATAGGAACCTGTAAGAGTCTTTTGAAGTCATCAGTTCTTGGGCAACCAATAAATAAAGACTGAATTTCGTATTCTGACCCTGCACTACAGGTAACTAGAATGACTAGTGGTAGACACACTGTTATCATCAGTGATGCTACAACACCAACAAAAAAATCAAATTATCCCAACAGCCATTGTTTTTATATAGGAATTGTACCCTTGCAGAAACCATCCTTTATGTATATGCAATATTCCTGGATTTTGGAAAAAAATCAGATTAATGTTTGAAGGCAGTCTCACTTCTGTGATTCTATCTATTCAGTCAGCATTCCACGGCAACACCATATCCAAAGGCTAAATAATGAATTGCCCTGGTATCTGGAAATCAGGATGAATATAATAATCAGAAACTTTTTTCCATAAGAACTCTGTTTAAAAAATACATAAGGATGGCAAAAAGAGATGTAATACTCTGCATATCCTTGTACTAATCGGGCTGGAAAAAACCTCCAGATGTATTCATGCTTAATAAATGTAAAGGGAAAAAAAAAAAAGTGTGGCTTAAAACTTAAAAATGGCAACCCAAAAATGTGCTGTTTTGGTGAAGCCTATACTTAAACTATGGCTTTTATTTATATAACATATTAAGAACTGCTTACTATTTACTAGAAACATTATTTTCTTCCTTTCTTTTGTATGCCATAACTAACTACTTCATTCTGGTTTTCTATGTAAATAATTCATAGTTCTCCTTTTAAATTCCAATATTATAGTTGTAACTTTCCAAAATTTTTGTGGTTGTTTTTGGAGTTTCCATTTGAGAGGTCAGTACTGACTTGCTTTATGCAAGATATTCCTAAAATATGAAAGGACATACTGTGACAGATTTCTTTCAAAAAATACAGACATTGAGTAAGGGGATTTGGAAAATAAAGAACTGAAACAAAAATGTGGGCCCAGTTCCTAAATAGTACAGACTGGTACAACTCCATTGACTGCTGTCTCTATGTGTTAGAGGTATCAAATACTTCATTAATGTCTTCAGCATGCTGTTTGTTTCTTTATGTGTGAAAGAATTTGTGCATTCATTTTTACTTCAGTGGCTAGTTCCCTGGATCACAGCAGTATATTACATACAAATTTGCTTTATGTAGCAACAGTTCATATATGTCAGTGGACAACAGGCAAAAAGGCCTGTGCAGCTGGAAGCTGAATGAAATCTCTGTATAGCAATGGAGTAACAACACTGAGGGTGTTGCTCCAAATTGAACAGCCTGCAGAAGGCTGAAGAAGTGATCCCTATGGTTATGAATTCATCAAGCCATTTCTCTCACCATGCCTGACTGTCTCATATTCTCGCCTTCTATGCAGTTAAGATGCAATCTCTTCTATTCATAGCACTCAGAGATGGAACTCAGTACTTTGGCACAAGTAACTACTTCTGTAGACTAAAAATGTATGAATTGCATTCTTTTTTGAGGGTAAAAACTCAAAACAAAACAAAAAAATAAACCTTTGCACACACAGTGCTCCCTAGAGTAATAATTGCAATTACACTTGTACATCAAAAGAGCAACTCAACTTTGGGAATAAAGGCTTCCATTTTCCTCTTAATAATTTCTACTTATGTTAATACAAACCTACATAAAGCCTTAAGATGGAAAATGCATTGTATAAAACTGAAAGTATAGTTAAAATAAACTGCAACATTTGAAAAATACTTGCCACCATTCAATTTTCTTTATTGAACTTTTTCCCCAACATATTCTACAAGCAACAAGTGCTCGATTAAAGGAAAAACAAAAAACACAAACAGCAAGCACAAAAGCTCAGATCTGCAATAAGCTATTTAGGCACTTAATTCTGTTTGTTTTGACAGGTGTTAAGTGCTTAAACACTTGTGTGCATCTGAGTCAATATTTACATAGCACTCTACATGTTCAAAAAGTAGAATTTTCGCCTAATTAATCCACAAAACACATACATAACTCTTACTTGATAGACAGGTAAACGGTAGCAAAAAAACCCCACAAACTTACAATGTTCACAGGTAGGTAACAGGTGTAGAATTAGGACTCAAGACTTGGTTATACTTCACCAAGCACATATTCTCCCACTCCACACAATTTTCTTGTAATTGAAAGATAAACCAATAAAACTTACAAACAACATGATGACACCTTCCCTGCTTTGACCAATATTTAAGCACAGCAGACTGCCATGTTAATGAATTTCTTAATGTGTCTAATGACACAAGTTAGAAGACATATGGAGTGTTCCATTCATAACTGGATTTCCTTGGGTTTGGGTTTGGTTTTGGTTTGTTTTGTTTTGTTTTTCTGGCACTCGGCTTTAAAAGTCTCCCTCTGTGTTTTTTTGTGTGTGAATGTAATTACAGCCAGTCTTTGTTATCTGAGACTTTATATTTCATGTTATGCAATGCAATTCAATTTACAGTGCCTAACAGCAAGGGGTGAGTTTTCTCAGTGACTAAGAGTCTGAAAGACATGATTACTCCTGAAGAGAAGGAGGAAAGGGAGATGTGATTCTGTGAGTGCAGTTCTGTTTGTTTCTAAACAAGGGGAGTCATAATCAATAAAGCTCATTAAAAAAAAAATACAGTTATGAAGAAAATACTTTTGATCATGCTTATGAAGTTTGCTCTAAAATTTTGAATACCAACAGAGAGAATCTCATAAAGCAGGAAATCAAGTTAATTGCAGCAAAGAGAATAAAAGTCTTCCTTGAACAACAAACACTAGGAAATAGAAGTGGCATTTCCAAACACCAAGATATTTGCCTACACTGCAGTACAGAGCAGAAACATCTCAGCTAGTAGATTACCTAGCACAGATATCAGGGTTAGTACAGCCATAACTACACTGAGGTCAGAACAGGTTGCAAAACCTGACTGAAAAGTAAGTATAACAATTCATACCTAGCCCCCTAATGCTGTGTGTATATTGTTGTAGGTCACCAAGATGCATGGCTTCGTATCAGCACTGTTATGTCTTTTTTACACTGATATTCTTGCTATGTAGTAAGGGTATGCATGCCCCTTTTTCTAATTATCATCGTTTAACCCCAGCCATCAACTAAGCACCACACAGCAGCTTGCTCACTCCCTCCCAGTGGGATGGGGAAGAGAATCGGAAGAGTAAAAGTGAGAAAACTCGTGGGTTGAGATAAATATAGTTTAATAGGTAAAGCAAAAGCCGCGCACACAAGGAAAGAAAAACAAGGAATTCATTCACTACTTCCCATCTGCAGGTGTTCAGCCATCTCCAGGAAAGCAAGGCTTCCTCATGTGTAATGGTTGGGAAGACAAAATTCCATAACTCCAAACATTTCCCCCTTCCTTCTTCTTCCATCGGCTTTATATGCTAAGCATGACGTCATATGGTATGTGGTATCCCTTTGGTCAGTTGGGGTCAGCTGTCCCATCTCTGTTCCCTCCCAATTTCTTGTGCACTCCAGCCTACTGGGGATGATGTGAGAAGCAGAAAGGCCTGGACTCTGTACAAGCGCTGCTCAGCACTAATGAAAGTTGAGTCTCCATCCCTGGAGATATTTAAAGAACAGATAGATGTGGTGCTCAAGGACATGGTATAGATGGACTTGGCAGTGTTAGGTTAACGGTTGGACTCGATGATCTTAAGGGTCTTTTCCAACCTTGATGATTCTATGATTCTATGAAAGCAACACTGCTTCCAGCACACATCCAAAACATAGCACCATACTAGCTACTATGAAGAAAATTAACTCTATCCCAGCCAAACCCAGCAAATTCTTCACCTTTTATTCTATACCATTTACATCATGCTCAGGTACCACACTATCCAATACAACCTCATTAACCACCGTCCCCCCCCTTCCCATCCTTTGATATAATATGCAGATATTCCCTTATTCTATGGACCACCCCTGTGAAATGTCCATAAAATGTCCACAAAATGTTCATTGAGTTTAGTCCATGACTTTGGGCTAGATCTGTTATTTTGGTCACTCAGAACAGAAGAGATGGTGTGTTGCGCGGAGTCATTGGACGCCAAAGCCAGCTCAGGTTGGGTCACTGCTGTACTTGCACTGCTTCTTGTAAGGCTTGTCCTCCACTGGTTCGGCTGGTTTCTGCTATAGTAATTCCTGTAACGTGCAACTCAAATCATGGGTCACAACAATTTAAAGGTATTTCCACTACAATGTCCACCCCTGGTCCCTTTGGGCCAGACCATAGGGTTTAACACTGCAATGAACTCCTCCCCTTGCCCCTGTTCCAGCTTGGACTTATCCACAGACTGCAGTCCCTTAGGGGAGTACCTGCTCCAAGTGGAGCTTTATCTATGAGCTACAGTCTCTTCAGGGGTATACCTGCTGCAGCATAGTTATCCACAACCACAGATGCTTCGAGGTGTACCTTCTCCAGTGTGGGCTTATCCTTGGGCCACAATCCCTTCAGAGGTATACCTGCTGTGGCACAGACAGAACCTTCTTTTCTGGTAGCTGAATTACTGGGATCAAACCATACAATATCTACACTATCATTAAATGACTGAGCCAAAAACATGCTGAGAAAATATCAGCCAAATCATCCATATTTTTTCAGACCCTTCTGAATATTGCATCAATTATACTGAAAATTTAGAATTGCAGTCTTTTCACAAACATAACAGCAACGCGAATCTGAAGAAGGTTAAGGGGTGATCCACGAGTGACACAAGCTGGCAGAAACCTTTTGCATAAATAAAATAGTACCACCAAACTGCACTTCACAAGGAGAGCTTCTTTTATTTGAAGTGGTATAATTAACAATTACAGGGCAAAGTGCAGATTTCCTGATAGAATTTTATCTATACTAAAAAGAGACTCCTTTGCTTGTATCACACACTAGTGAGTTACAACATATTTCTAGTGTAGGGCTGTCCAACGGCAGCAGAGATTCTGAAGGATGAAGTGGCTGTGAGGTCAAAGTATGAGAACACGGAAAAAATGAATGCTTTCAGTTTTACAGTCCACTATTTCACAGTCCAGACAAACCATGTAAGCAGTAATGATGAGCTTATTCAAAAGGTTACAAATGTATATATTTTATATTTATACATTTTTAATGCTGTGTGCATCCCTTACAACACTTTTGTGAGAAAAGATCATGAATGCAGTAACAGATTAAAGACCTGATTGGAGGAGGCCCAGTAGCTATCTTAAATACGATTAATGGTAATTTAAGTAAACACACTTCATAAAAGCTTAAGAAGAGTGTGTCTAGCCCTGAGTCTTCTCTCTGACAGTGACCAGTAGCAGATGCTTTGGGAAAGAAAAATGATACAGTGTAAGTATAAACACATTATTTTCCCTTAATGTTCTGCTTAGGAGCAGGGAGAAGGACCTCGTAACAGATGTAAAATGCAAACTCAGAGAAAAACACTTTGAATAAGTGGTACTTCTACTATACTGGTATAATGTATGCTGTCAAGTGAACAGAAAAGCCTTATCTTGTATCATAAGATTCTGTAAAATATTTACTAAATTAGGGACCACCTGTCTTTTTGACAATATTTAAGGATATTTACTTTAAAAATTCAAGTCTTTAGTGCTAATTTCTCATATTTTATTAAAAGAATTATGTAAAGTATGGTGTGCTCAGTACAAGCTGCATATTGTAAATCAGCATCTATCTTATCACATACTCATACAAGAATGATTAGCTCAAAGGAGCAAAAATGGTTGGATAAGGTGACTTCTCAGTCATTTGCATTTCAGTCCTTCTGCCAGAAAAGCTAGGATTTCTTGCATTGGAAATAAATGGGGAAAACACATGATCAACCCACCTCTATTCATCTGTACTGCAGTTCAGAAAGAACCCAGTGTTCCCTGGGGCAAATTAATTGTTGTCGGCAATATGTGCTGCTGTTGTTGGTACAAAGGGCAAGGTAATGTAGTAATATTTTACTAGTGTCAGATAGCATTGTGCAGCAAGAGGCTGGGGCAATTTAATGCAATGCCATTTATTTATAATGGAAGCCTGAATCTCCATCCACTGAGCTATAAACTTGAATTTTGCTGAATATAGAGTCTATTTCCCTAGATCACTGAAGCTATTAAAATCTGAAGACTAAGTTATTGATATGGAAACCTGTTGCTGAATTCTTTAGATCTATCTAGTTCTCTAGCACATATATTTTGGAGGTCTTAGATGTTCGTTCCTTTTTCAGGCTTTATGGTATAGTTAAGCCTGCCACATAGTTACTATTTATCTTATTGAAGATGTAATAGAAAATACAGCTTTAATAGCCAAATGGGACAGAAGTTCTTACATGCTGTAAACTGATTTATCATCTCCAAAATCAGTATGTTCTTACTGACCCTGCATGTTTTAAGAAAAAGGTCAGATATAATTTTGCAAGATAAATTTTCAATGTCAGAGTCATACTTGTATTCTATAGTGGAAACTGGCATATAATTGTCATCACTGAATTGAAAAGTTTCGTATTAAGTAATATCCAGAAACAATGAAGAAAGTCAAAATTTGTTCTTGCAGTTTATAATTTAAGATATGCAACACAGATATTGTAACACTCTCTCTTCAAAATGCATTGTTACAGAGCATTATCCAAGCACCATAGAGGAATGGAGATTAATTCAGATCTCTGTTTTCAATAGGTCTAATGTACTCATGCCCACTGGATGATAAACTGTGGTTACAATAAATCATACCCTGATATGTTTTACTAAAAGTGTTCTTCTATGTCTCACCAGAACCTTAGCAATATCTGCTGCTTTTATAATTTTCTTTCTCACTGCCATGGATACTGCTCTATCAGGTCAATTTTTTTTTTTTAACACTCAAGGCAAGGTACACTTATTTAAAACTGCCTATATGAAACAGAGTCTACACCACAATATCTAATAGGTAAAGTTTTTGCTGAAGTGGGTTTAATTCACAGAGATACTAAATATACCAAGGACACCAAATTTCAAAGAATGCAAGTAGTAACATAGGCATGTATGGTGTGAGAACAACATAGTCCAAGATGCTTTTCCTAAGGGTAGTACAAAGGTTGTTCCCACAATCCCAGGCATATTGCAGACAACAATGCCATTTTTTATGTTCTCCCACTAGTTCTGCTAACAGCTAGATAGAATTCATTCAAAATCCGCCCACAATCTTAAATTTTAAAAATCTGGCTCATATTCCATCTTAGCAAGACCAGAGAATATCCTGAAAATTGAGCCAAACCTATTCAATTATCACTACCTCTGATGATGCAGGTGGCAGATAGTCCTCAGATCCTATTGACGTCCACATTAGTTCTCTGCTTGGAGAAAGTGTAGATAAGAAGTGTAAGCAAATACATACAGTGTATATTCATTCTCTTTTTTTCTCTAGTTATAAACTTTTTCCTATTGAAGACATTGAACTTGTTGGATCAAATTAATTTTTTGTCTAGGACCATTAAAATCAATACAACTGAAAAAAAAATAATTTGATGAAACCTTGGAAGCCTCTTAGTGTTATGCCTAAGGCTGAATCACAGTCAGTTGTTACAAGAGAAAACAGAGCTTCTACATTTATTATCAGGAATCCTTGGCTTTCAGCCAACTTTAAACAGAACTGCCTGTTCCCCCACATTTTGGTTAATGGGCTTTTGTTTTCACCAGGACTTCCCACGTCTGCATATCACATGCCAATGGCTACAGCTCAGGCACATTGCCTAAAAGAAGGCAACATATACTGCTGGGTAAAACAAACCTATGTAAATTATGGACAAGAGCGCTAAAAGGGACAAATTGTATCATGTCTGTTTATATCAGATAAGACCTAGTCTAATGTGCAATGATATTCCCAAAGGTGATTACCAACTGTGAATTAAGAATGCATATTCCATTCATGCAGCTCTTTGCTCCTGCAAGCAGAATTTGGGGTAATTGTGCTTTAAATACCTTTTTAATTGTTCATGGCAATTACAGTAACAGTAGCATTGACAAAAAGAAAATCAAATGGAAATGTTATGATATCCAAGTGCAAACTTAACAGGGAAGTAAAAGGGCTAGAGATACCTTTCCTCTACTCCTAGTTAGTAACAATCGTTTCAATATTAGTGCTCTCAAAAATGTATTGTGGCTGTAGACATCAAGTTATGCAGCTTTCCTCTTCTTTTCTCATATATATTATAACTTCATGTGTATAAATCACAAAAATCATAAGTCACAGCCATGCCACCTATTGGATACACAGATTTAAATCCAATAAGATCCAGGCTGTAAACCAGACCACATGGTCATCATGCCCTGCACTTTTCCAAAACTAGAAAAGTCTAAAGCTTTTCTGTTGTTAGCCTTTCAGTTTCCTTGGTGTCTGAAGTTAAGCACAACTTTCCAAAAGTGATACTGGTAAAAGTCCTGGGTTTTGTACTTGATTAGCACTTATCTGAAGAAAAGAAGGCCTGACATCTCCCTATCAATGGAGGTGAGATAATAGATCCTGTACCTTGACAGAATGAAGAAGTCAGCAGCACAGAGGGTATGTTAAAATGAAATAGTTACAACTACTCTAAGTTAGACCATCAGGTGATCATATATGCAGGGAGCATAGGGCAAGATGGAGAAAAGGCAAAAAAGAGCAGGGACTCATCCCTATGAGTTAACTCCTTCAGTTGAACAATGAAGGTTCCAGTACCTTCTGCCTTTATGAGAAGGATAAATAGACCATCATGTTTTGGGGTTTTGTTTCTTTTTTCAGTAGTCACAGCCAAAAATCCAGGATTCTTGCCTTTTGGGCTTCTAGACCTTCTAGGAAGATATGACTTAATATGAATATTATGAATATTATATCACATGGGGCAAACCTACTTTATATTCAGACCTCTAAAAATCAAAGGCGCCTTGTCTCTGTAATGAAGACCATAAGGTATGATATAAATGATGCAGGTAAGAAGTGTTCAGCATTACACATTCATTCAGAAAAAAAAATCCCAACCATGTTCAGACATTTTTATTTGAGATGTTTCTACAGATGAAGTCCTTTGGGTAGCATATTCTCACAGGATCAAGAAGTTAAAACCATTTTTGTTCATGCTTAACCGAAAATGAATCAGTACATGCATTCTTAATTTTATTGGCAGAATGTAATAACTCTGTAATCTTAAAATTTACAACACGGAATTATGCCAACTATTTAATAATAAACATCTCAATTGTCATTATAATTTTAAAGGCCAGAGACAGCTGTATTCCATCAAATTTCCTTTGTATACAAAGAAAGATGTTAATAAAGAAGAAGAAAAAAAACAGTTTAAAATCAATGTCTGTCTAATTTTGTGAAACTATTGGGATCTCTCAGTACTTTGATACTTTATGCATTAAGTCACTCTAAAAGATTACAATGCTTTGTGAGAAGTTTCAAGGACACAGTGAAGGAGAATTAAATTATCGAGTAATGTTACTGCTTGTTCTTATATTTACATTTATCCTGGATGAAGGTAATTTATTGGGGGGGAGGGGGCGAAGAGAACCATACATCACACTAATGCAAAGTCCATGAAAAATTTGTCCTTCATGCTGTGACTGGACACTGTCAAGCAAGGTTTACATCCTTTTTATCTGTATCTAAGCAAAGCTGCAGTATTTAGTTACCTCAGTTGTCACTAGGTACAATATTTTCCCCCTGTTTATATTTATGAGCAAAAGAGGAAAACAATTCATCTGTTAAAAAGAAATAACCTCTAAAGCATAACCTCCAGAATCTGATGTATTGATTCTCTTATGTTTCCCCAGATGGCAAAGTGGTGAAATAGAACCAAGAACACCCAGCAGCAGTTGCTGCGGCTTCTCTGTGGAGAATTTCAGGAAGAAGAAGCTTACGCTTTCGTTGTCCGTAATATTACTTGGGTTCCTTTTACATTATGTGCATACAAATTCTCCTGTGAAATTTGTGAGAAATGAGATTTAAAATTGACTGCAGTCATGACTAAAGAGCTGTCGGTGAAATCCCTAGTCTTAGTGAAATGTTGTAGTGTAGGTACTCAGACTCAGATTGAAATCTCACTGATGTAGAACAGAACAGCACTGTAGAACAGACTGCTGGACAATAAGATTATGACAAATCCATGATGTTTTATTTTTGCAACAAGGAGTTAATTTAAATTCAATTTCAAGAAAATTTCCTGTGTGAAAACTTAATCTTATTTTCACTGATATTCTACCTATTGTAGAAAAGGCCTAGAACAGAAGCTTCATTCCTGAGAATTTATGTTGTATTCTAAAACATGTGAATAATCATACATTCTTTGTCTTGAAATTAAGGAAGTATTTTTAAGATAGTGTTTATGTACTTCAGTATACTGAATTGCAAAAGGAACCAAAGCGAGATGAAACTAGAGAAAAAACCAAAACCAACCCTTTTGCAAAGACAGCAAAGTGTACAGTTATAGTTAATTCTGCCTCTAGCCACATTATTTCCCACTGTTTTTTCCAGCAGTATTTCCATCTCTGTCATTTCATCTCAATAGCTCTGTCTGTTTCAAAGGCAGAGATGCTGTTTTATGCCTGCTGCACCACAGAACTCTCAGCCATATGGATTGTCCCACAGAGACCCCTATGGGCTCCTAGAAAGGCTTTGCAGCCCACATATGGTCCTTTTAAAGCTATGCTGATCCTTTCTAGACCCTTAAACCTCACAGGTGATATGAGGAGAGGACTCAAAAAAAACCCCAGTGCTGCTACAGATCATAAATGACTATAAGCAGACTGTCTTCATGAACATCCTGTTTATGAAGAGATATAGAATGAATAGGATGAGTGAATCTGCAAATGAATCTGGAAGCTTGCTTCTTTTTTTTTTTTTTTTCCCTTCTGTCTGACATGGCAAAGAGGATAGTAGCAATAGTGAAAACATTGAGATATTATGCACTGGGTAATTTTTTCTGGCCAGGATTATTACAGAGCTCTAAGCAAAACCTATTAAAATGTGGGAAAAGGACCAAAACTATACAGTATATCTTGTGAAAACACTCTGGGGAATTTATACTTTTAAAAGGGTTTTTCATTAAGATAGGATCACCTTTAATTGAAACATCAACATTTAGTATTATGGAACATCACCTTTGGAAATGGAGCATGTAAATGCGGCCGGATATCAAAATGGGTGATACAGGGAACTGCTCAAGAAGTTGATAATTAGCTATAGAACTTGACAGAACCTGGCACCTCTGAAGTTTAGCTGCTTCTTCCTTACCTGTTCTGGCTTACTGGTGAGGCAGAATTACTATCATCTTTTCCAGGGATTAAATACTTACTAATTCCTTTCAAGTTCTTTCTCAAGTCAGCATTTGGGTTCCTACTCCCTAATGTATGCAATACCTTTTATCACTGTTTAATAAATTGCAGTAACAGACTGTAGACGTTCTGTGTGCAATTATGCTTTTCAAAAACAAAAATACCTTTATATTTCATAGTGCAAAGGCTTTCATAAGTACTTCAGTAAACTATACAAAATAATAAAATGTTGATCTTTTATCAGTTTAAATAATACTTATCTACATTTAGATTACCAGTAATCTATCTATAAAACTCAAAATAACAATTATACTGGCCAGAGCAGATATATAGGAGTCTTGTGTAAGGGATGCTGGAGCTATTCTGCGGGAAGCATTAATAATCATCCGTCGCCCTTCTGGACAGACATAACACATGTGCAAATGTACATCATAGGCTTCAGAGCAGTGCAAAATGGCCTCATGGTCTTTCTCGTACTGCAGCAGTAGTAAACATAGGAATAGCATAGGAGTATAGACTTGTCAAAGGGCAGCCTTTCTCTGATCCTTCCTTGACCAAATTTCTTACTCTAAGAGAGTTTTATATCAGCAGTGGCATCAAGAAATTCTGTTGCTGTAAAAGTAAATTCACCAGACCTTGAAAGTCTTTTTATGGATGTAGACCTACTATAAATTCAGAACACTCAGTCCAAGTTCTGCATTTACTTTTAATGCAACAGTACCACTGAAATCTTAGCTTGATATCTTTGCTATCCAACATCTTTAAACAAAGTCCTGATTTGCTCTGCATCACTTTATGTAGAGCACCGTTCTTTTATGGCCTATGTGCAGAATCATGTTAACAGACTGCACTCACTACTATCAAGAGAAAGTCCCCTTATAGAAGCTAATACCATAAGTGAATGATTAACATGTTTTGTCATCGAATTACTGAATAGGTCATACAACAGTATACTATAATAATGCAAATGTGTACTGTGCAATACGTAAACAAGGTTTTGTATAGTTAGCTGTCATAAAATTTGCATGTTTACATGTAATTTTTCTCATTGTCTTGGATTTTAAACTTGTGCTTTTCTGTCATCTTCTTTGGACATGTTGAGAAGGGAATTGATAAGTAGATCTGGTTATTCCACACCAGGACACAGATCCAAACCTAAACCAAGGCAGATTTTTTAGTCTCCCATTCTGTAACACCAAATTATTCTCCATCGCTGTAATCTGGAACCTTAAATTTCAAGTAACCTCTGCATGAATTAATTAGCTGAAAAATGGCCTCTGAATCTCACGTTGTGGTTTAAATTCTCTCTAATTACCCTTCAGAAAGAGGTATATTCAGATTAAATTTCCATTTTTTACAGATTGTTTTGTTCTTGTTAATAGTACAAGAATGATCTCTCAAATGAGGATATGAATGATGATTGCATTTCAATATAATTGTACAAAGCCCTTAAACATACTGCATTGTTTCCAAAGCATCACAACGAAATCATATAGGGATACAACAGAATATTCCAAATACCGTATCAGCAAGTAAGTAATAAATAGTTACTTTTTTCTCATAAACGTATAGTAGAATCCCATCTGGTATATCTAACCAGTTTGAGAATTATAACATGACCTGGACTGCTTTCCAACTTTATTGGATCTTTATTAGTAACTTCAGAAAAATTTCTCTATTCACACTGCAATAGGTGTGTCTGAATGTACATGTGAATTATGTGAAAAGCCATGTAAAGTGATTTTTATGCAGGTACGTAGGTAACAATTTCAAAACGTAATTTATACTTCTCTGTAAAAAATAAGACATAGATGCCTGATTATACAAACTTACATGTGACGATACAGTCAAGGTGAAGTCTTATCTATTGCTGTAAAAAGCCAAAATAACTGCAGAAAATTTTTTCCTCATTTGCTCTTTATGGAGAATGGTTAACTGCAGCCAGCAGGATATCACTTCTTCAGTTTGGCACATTGTGCATTTCCATCAGAAATGAGAGAGCACACATTAGCACGTTTCAGGGCACCATCATTGGGTCTTTCACTGATGAGTGATCAATTGGCACCTTCATCTCTCAAATCTCCACTAAATTAAAATACTATAAATCCCTTCTGACATACCTTTCATCATTAAATTGTTTAGATAAACAGAATTCTGGATTTCCACCAACCAGACACTAAATACTATCAGCACAAATAAAAAAATAATTCTGTACGGGTTTATGCTGTGCTTAATGCCACCTGTAGCAAGGTTGCACTAATTGGATCAGGTAAAAGGAGGAAAACTTCAGGATTGTCAGTTTGACCTGATTGTCTCTTCCGAATTTCTTGTACTCTCACAATTTTCTAGATCTGAACAGGAATCACACCATTTACCTAAGTTCTTTGCTATATAATCCCAAAATATTGTTCAGGAATATACCCAGCTAGATAATTTCTACTGCTGCTACTGAATGAGCACATAAACCAAGTAGAGCAAACATGTCCACACTGATTTACCATTGTACATCACATAATGCTGATGAATTTAATGGAAAATATGGAAATAGTTATTCAAAAACTACTATGGAGAAAGATCATTTTATGTGAGACAGCTATACTGTGTGACTGTTACAGCCCCACAGCTGTGCTGAGAAAGTCAAAATGCCCTGAACTCCATTGTGCCAAATATACAAGCTAGAGGACAACAATGACTCATGCCGATGGGACAGGATTTATTTGTAAAACACAGGTGCCTAGAGCTATAAGGGAGACCCTAAGTATCCAAAGTATCCATATGGGGCTGACAGATACAATATGGGACCTATCAATGACTCGTACCTTACTAGAGTGGCTGCTGGAAGTGACTTGAGCTGCCCTAGGGTACCTAAAACAGCATTGCATATCCACATTTAGGCACCTGAATGATGCACAAGATGTACGAAATGACTGGACAAGATCTTCTACTAATACATTTCATTATACATACAGTGGTTTTAAAACTTGAAATGATTCTATACAATTGCCTGAAATGTATCTTTATAGCTTATCAACATAATTACAAAAATAAACATATTCCACCATTCCTTTAGGAAAATATTTCCCACCCTTGTTTACTTTTGTAGCAGTTTAACTGAAAGTGAATAAGAGACTTGAAATGCTAGAAAATCCCAAATTTCTCACTGAAAATAAAAAACAGAGCAGAGGGTTTATGGGGTTTCTGTTTCACGTAATTTCCTTGATGCTTCCACATTTTGCTATATAATATAACTATTACTTTTGTGCACAGTGTACACAGAACCTGGATGTATTTTATCTCTGCTATGAAAGAAAGCAGTTCCTAATACATTCCATTTGTCTTGCCAACCCTAAACCCCTTAACTCTAAAAATCTCTGTCAAATATTTAGTATTTATATCCCAGTTTGGTATCTACACTCCAATTCTAGTTTTATTCAGAATGTGATACCTTTTGCAAGTTACTAACTAAAGAAAAAGAATGTAATCTCCTAGTTGCAGACTGGAATAATCTCTTTAGCTCTCCTAATGGCACACAGACTCTCACTGAACCTTTTTTTTTTTTGGTGAAGTCTGACAAAACTCACAGTATGAGGACTGAGAATTAATGGCGCATCTACTAGCTCAGTTCCAAGTCTAGTTATTGTATTTAACTTAGATATATTTAATCATTGAGCTCATTATGAAGACCTATATAAAACTGTCATAATGGATATATAAGGACTGAATTTTCTTTCTGTATTATCCTAGTGTTTACAATAAAGAAAGCAACTACATTTATTTGCCATGATGTGCCCTGTTTAATTTATGCTGATTATTATATATCTTTGTTCATATACAATTACTAGGCAACATTTTCTGTTTCCCCAGCATAAATTGAGTTTTTAACTCCTCTTGCTTTAATAGATTTTTGCTGCACATACCATGGTAGCACAGAGAACAGCACTTTGCTCAGTGACACTCTGCAGATGCTTTCAAATCTCTTCCTGTGTGGAATCAGGACACAGGCAGAGCGTGCAGTCTGCATTTTGGGCTGGAAAGCTTTTGTGGTTTCTCCAGGATAGAAAGCTTGAGTGCTCCAGTTGAACCCACACTCCTGACTGGCTTCAAGAGTGGCACAGAGCTTAGAGGTAAAGGGTCCTGACACACTAAAAATATCCAAAATATTACATAGAATGTGATATGCACAAAGGCTAATCCTTGGAGATTTCTTTAGAAAAGAGTCAGACATGGTTTTTATTCCAAAAGAGGAGTAACTTTTCTATTGGCCATTTTTGGTGATGTAAAATGAAATTCAAATCAAAACAGGAATATCAAAGCTTCTTCCAGAAACTGAAAAGTAGAAATTTACCAGAAGAGAGTAAAAGATCCTTAAACAATTGCAAAATGGCTACCTGCTCCATAGGAAGCTGACCTCTTGAGATTTTAAAATGGTTGTGAGAAATGCAGCTCATGCCAAACAAAGGACAAGGCTACAAATTTGAATTGAAATATTCATTTTCTAGTAGAATGCAAATTAACAAATTTAAAATAAATAATGAAATAACTTAGTTACTGCAAACTTCTACCTTAGCTTTAGGATTATTCTGATTTTGTTGCTTATTCGAAGGAAGGGATGTTTATGCTGCTTATGCTCATAAGAAACAAAGACAAAAACTAAACCATCTTAACCCCACCTTCCTTCTTCCCCACCTCAGCTTCACTCACTTCACACCTCCTCCTCCTCCTCACCCCTGAGACGTGCAGGGGGATGGGGAATGAGGGTTGTGGTCAGTCCATGACAGCTCCTCTCTGCCACTGTTTCCCTCTCACACTTTTCCCCAGCTTTGGCATGGGCTCACCACAGGCTACAATTCCTTCAGGAGATATCCACCTGTTCCAGCATGGGGTCCTCCACGGGCTGCAGTGTAGATATCTGCTCACCATGATCTCTCCATGGGCTGTGGGGGAATCTCTGCTCTGGCGCCTGGAGCACCTCCTCCCCCTCCTTCTTCTGTGGCCTTGGTGTTTTCATAGTTGTTTCTCTCACATATTCTCACTGCTCTCTCTCACAACTCCCGCACAGCACTTTTACCCTTTCTTAAATACATTTTCCCAGTGTCATCACCGTCTCAGCTGCAGGGCTCAGCCATGCCTTGCGGTGGGTCAGCTGGAGACGGCTGGAACCGGCTGTGTCTGGCATGGCACAGCCCTGGCATCTCCTCACAGAGGCTGCCCTGCAGCCCTTGCTGCCAGTGCCTGGGCACTTCCACCCAGTACAGCCCTCAAAAATGTTCTTGATTTCCTCTGATAAAAAAGAAAGTGTTTTTTCAATGGGCTCCTACTTAATCAGAACCAGCTTTAGATCTGTCCCAACCATCAATGGATCCTCTTAGTAATCCTACTGAAATTAGGGAGGACTTAAGCACCTAAATCTACATATAAATCTGCTTCATAAAAGCTACTTCAGTTTTGACTGCCATAAAGGAGATTACATCCATTGCAGTTAGCAAAGAAATCACATGGAACTATGCATGTGAGTCTCTCGATGGAGACTTGATTTATCAAGGTCCTTCATCCCATCAGCTGAGCCATAACTGTGATTGAGAAGGCGAAGTCAGGGAACACTCTGAATCCCTTAGATACCTGGAATAATTGGAAAGTTCTTGTATTTGCTGATTAATTCTAGAAATGCATCATTACATGCAGCATTTTTTATTACAATCATAAAGTATAATGTTGACCTGTCATCAGAGATGAAGAAATATTTTAAGTACAACTGGACAATCCTCTTCTCCCTAGAAATATCTTCTTCTGACATGTCTTCATTATACTTTATGGCATTAATTAGAGATACAATGTAGAAAAATATTTCAACTGTTTCAGACACTAGACAAAAGTAATACACTTTTCCCACTAATGTGAGCTAACCTCTATATTGAACGTTCCACTGGAGCATATGAGAATACTCCCTGGACTGTCTATACTCCTAACTATACAATATAGTACAGGATGTCACTGTTCTACTGGATGGATGTCTTGTATTGTGGCACAATAACAAACAATATTTTGTATTGTAGATTATGGAGGAAGTCTGAATTGTTTTGGATGAACTTAGTGACTTTAATAACATTAGAAACCTCAAAACACTTATTGAACAATGAATTGATTAAAGGTATTTTGAGCCCAAGTTTACTTAGGGGAATACCTCCAACTTGTGGAGACAGGGCAGTTACAGGTAGTTTTCAGTCAGAACAAGATAATGTACAGTTACCTAGGTGAGCTAATCAAACCTTCAGATACAATACTCTTTCCCTTTAAAAAATAATTGGTCTCTAACTGTGTATCACATTGTTAACTGTCTGGCAACTAAGGCGAAAATACCCACAGGGCCAAAGAACTCTCTGCAATGAACACTTTAGCCTTTTGCAGCTCTCCCCAGGCTATACCTGCAGAATAACACAACTAACTGCTGTAGTCCAAGTGACCTTGACGCTGAATAGACTCAGCCAGCCATAATTGCTCTTTTGCAGCTGGAAGGCTTGGCTCATTTTTTGCTAGAAAACATTTAGTTATTTGTGTGGCAGATTTTATGTGGAAATCAGCCTTCAGATGATCTGGACTGTGTGGCACAGGCACACAGAGACAGAGTGTTTGTTCAAAAAAAATAGTTTTTGTGATCTTGGCACTGGGCAACTTTTGCATGGAGAATGAGGCTCTCAAACAGGACAGTCAGTTGCTCTACAGATGGAAACAGGAATCTCTGTTGCATGCATCCTTGCAATGGTGTCTTCAGCTGGATCACATAAGTCTTTCCAAATTCCTGTTCTGCTCAGTTCGTAAATTCCAGCTGGCCTGTGATCCTACATGACCACTCCAGCTATTGGCTATCTTAACTACACATAAAACCTCTCCTAACTGTCTTCCCTGTGTACAAAAGGCTGGCCTACATGACTATTTCTGCATCTGCTGCAACAATCCCTATTGAGCATTTACAAGTGCTTTATCTATGTAAAATTTGGTTAGTTCTACAGCAGGAAACACCCAAGGGAATCTCTGGAAGGGTCAGATTCTCCACTTGGGATATTAATCAACATATTTGAGCAGATGAAATTAGTAGGAGCTGCCTGGGGGAAATCTTCTTGAAAACCTTCTTAAAACCACCTTGAAACCTTCTGCAACAATTACTCAAATACTTTGTTATGAAGGATGTGAGATCTCAGTCAATCACTTTGTCTCATGTTCAGTGTGTTGCCTCTGCAGAAGAATGTCTGGGGGAGTTTCTCACTCCCCAAGGAATTAATGATCCAAGTTAACTGGACGTGTAAGAGGTACCACTCTGATACCCAGCTACGTGGCAATTATAACATATAAGTTTGAGTTTTGTACTTTGAACTTAAATTCTACAGTGTTTGCAAATAATTGCAGTATCTCTTAAAACAGACTTGAAATGCCACTAGTATTTTAAGTTGGTTTATAAACTAGACTATAACTACTTTTCTAGCAGAACTAGAAATAATTAATTCTCCATTCCATCTCCTAGAAGCATTTAGCTTCCAGTCGTTGCAGATTCCTAAAGTTCCCCAATCCAGTCTTCATACACCTCCACAGAGGCTATACATGGACATCCTGCATAAAAACAGACATGTAGGAGACTTTGCAGAAGACAATGGACATGAAAGCAGTTTTAGCTCATACTTTAATCCTAGCAAACTTGGTACATGCACACATTTCTACAGGGACATGGTCACACCTCTGTGGGTCTTTTACTTCACATTAGTTCTTTGACCTAACAGTACTACTGCATACTAACAAGAATTTTGAACAATTTTAGTCCTGGTGTTAGTCAGGTGCATAACTTACTACATAAACCATGGAACAAGCAATTGAATTCCCGTTGTTAAAATAAGGAACTCTTAGATTATGTCTGAACTTAGAAGTTCTTTTCTGTGAAATGTTTTTTCTATCCTGGAAGTATCTTCTGATCCTAAGGCCAAATGCTTTGCATCTCCCCACAGGGATCTCTGTGGTGTCCCCACACAGAGAAGGTAGATCCAAGCTGGCTATTGAGAGCAATCCCTCACACACAATATCACTAGACTGTGCATGGGCATTGTCTAGATAATTGGGAATTAGTACAACAGAACAGTACCAGGGACCATTTAACAGCTGAACATACACAGAAGTATCAATTAAAGAAAAAGAGATGAGAGTTTTTAGAATACTCATAAATTAGGCCAGTTTTAAACTTTCCTGGACTAGCACTCATTAATAACTAGCACTCATTAGTAACACCCTTCCTGCTAATGGCTAGTTCTTATTATCAGTCATTGTCATTATCACTATGTACTCAAAGTAGTCAGTCCTTAACAATCACAGCCAACACTAGCTGCCAAAATGCAATACCAAGGACCTGATCCCACCTAATTAGCACTGATGGCTACAGCCCTGGGTGATCTTAGTCTTCACAGTGAAGGTAAGATGGATCTGAAGCGGATGCCTTTTTCTCATCCGCCAAATTTGGGATCTTTTATAAGGCTAGTCAATTCCCAGCCCTCAGCCTCCACTCCAGGCTACACTCTGCCTGAGCCTGGAGGGAATGTTACTTTTCCAGGCTGTGGCAGGTGCCTTATCCTGCTGCTCATCTGTTTCTTTCCTTGCTCATCTCCTGCTGCATCTCCTAAAGCTAAAGAAGTCTTTCCCCGGCTCTCTAGGTTGCATTTTTTCAATAAGCTGTAACTGCCCATCGGTGTGTTGTTAATAGCTCTGGGGATGCTGTTCTCAACCAGTGTTCATATTTTCAAGGTCTTTGCTGTTAACCCACACTTAAACTACACATCATAACAAGAGACACCTGGCACCAAGCTGAGTTCACCTCATAATTTCTGATAACAAGTTGATAACAAGCCTCACAGGCCAGGACTGGAACTTCACACAGTTTGCATGAGGCACAATAAGCACAAGGCCCATTGCTAGCAATGATAGTACTATTTTTACTGGACTATTGGGTAAAAAAATGTTTGCACAGTTATGCTGTATTAGTGTGTTCCTGTTTGGGTTCAAAACAAGCTACTGTTAAAGTCTGCTTTGTGTGCTTCTACTTTTATAGGTTCAATATGCCTCTGCTTTTAGCTACAACTGTTTTATTAACTAGTATAACTGTAGCATCAGGCACTAAATACTACATAAGGGCAGGCAGTTTTGTTAAATTTGTAGCTAGATGAACTCCCTTAGGAAAAGAAGCAGCTTCTCAGGCTGTGTTTACCAGCAGGGGATCCCTTGCACATATTGATGGCATATTCTCCGTGTTGACTAGGTCAGCTTCGGAAATAAAGCCGATCTAATTTCATATGTCTCTAGAAAATCCTGCAAAAATCAAGTCACTGTCAAAAAAACAACACTTTCCTCTAGGTCCTGCCACACCTTTATTAAGCAGCTACAATTGCCTTCTGCCTCTCCTGTTACTCCCTATTAGGCAGAGAAGCTACCACAGTCACCCTTGTACCCATTAGTTGGTACGTTCCTGACTCCTCTGCCATGTTTCGATGCCATAACTAAAGTCCATACTATACATATCCTTTTGTGACTGAAATTGTCAATAGCTGTTGAAGAAGAGAGTAACGAGCTGCTATTTTTGTGTTTTGAGCTACATATACTGCATGACAGTTATATCACTTAAATTTCAAGTATTCACTGGTTGTATCCAAGCATTTTCTCAGCTTCATATATTTAAAACTCTGTGGAATGGCTTAACAGTGTGCAGCTGCTTAGGACAAAATCCAAAACATCTATTTAGGGTTCTAAAAATAGGCATTTAAATTTACCTAATTACAAAGTACTAGAAACCTCACAGTACTACAGCTATGTAACCCTGAAGGCAACAGAAATTCCCTGTGCAGGTTAATTTAAATTCCCTCATCAGATCGCCCAGGCACAAAATATGTAGAGGAGCCCAGCCCATTGAATTGTTTCCTCTTGTTTACTTGTAGGCTCTCTTTCTCTCTCATCTGATTTCTACTTTCCCAGAATACAATGACCTGGCTTTCATACCCAAGTTTGAGAGCGTTTTTACACACAGTCTCTTGTATTGCTTACTCATTTACATCCTGTGTATTTCCTCATCACTGAATTACTGTACATAATATTTGATTTTTCTTGGTTTTACACAAAGGACATAGGAGTTCATCTAGTTAAGGATTTGTCCTCAGGAGAAGACTTTCGCCATGCTGGCTTCGCAATAGACAGAAGTTATCTCCTGACAGTTTTTAAGTCTAGGGTTCAGGCTCTGGAGTTCAGTTTCTCTGAAGTTCAGTCACACCCTGCTCTTAGTGGTCTTGGGTCCCCTGGGGAGCTCACATATCAAGAGGGACAATTAATCTCTTAGAGGTATCTAATTGTTTCCATCCACTATACCGGGAACTCAGCCACCTTATTTCATCATTTTGCGCGGCCAAACTGGTGGGTTGACATTACAATGCTAAATATAGAAGTAGGGGGTACTCATTTTATGAGTTATATCACTAAACAAGATACATGATCCCAGTAAAGACAAGAACAGCTGCAGAAAGAACATGCTGCAAGCAGTCTTCCCATTAATCAAAGAATGGTGTATTGCATGTTTTCCTTTGCTGATCAATGCATTGTCCATCATTATTGCCTCCTAATGAGTGCTAATAAGGAGATCTTATTCACTATTTTTTTATCTGCATTCTCCATTAAATAAAACACCTTGGAAAACAATTAGTCTGATTTTGTTTAATCTCATATATATAAAAATTATCTTAATTTAGAGTGGCAGTCCAGGAGAGATGTTAGAAGTTTAAGAGGAAGAATGATAACGTTCAGCAAAGGTAATCCTTCCACTCATGTATTTCACTGGCATTAAACCATTTCCTTTGTCATCAGGATTGTATCAGAATCCTTTTCTTCTGGTTTTGTTATGGCTCATCTTAATCAGGCAGTCTTTTTAGTATTCACAGAGATCTAGTGTCAATGTTTAGTTCATGCCAGATGAAAGTAAATGGATTTCAGTTAGCTTCTCAGATGCCAATCTAATTAAACACTTACTGTAGAAAATGGAAGTGACATATTTAACAGAACATAGAGGTGTTTATGTAGTTTACGTAGCAGTTTTCAGGTGTAAAACAACAATGATTAAAGCACTACATTGTTTATTTTCTCATTATAAAGCAACTGGGTTCAGTTTTATGCAAAGCAAAGGCAGACTTTCAGTTTAAATTACTCTTATGTGAATTAAGTATCACTCAATAATGAGAGTAGGGGAAAAAACCTGCTAAAAAAATCCAGCTGCAAATGAAACAATTCAATTATCCTTTCCAATAGCTGGGGCAAGACCAAGTGCAAATGGGCACTAAATGAGAAGGTGGCTTTTTTTCATTGGCTTTGTTGGTCATATTCCGTTGCTCTTGTACTTTGTCATTGTTAAGGGAGACTGAGGTTGATTGCTAGCAAGTATTTAAGAGTTTAGGCAGAAAGGAGAGTATCTGGAGTCTCAGACTTAGGTCACAAGCTGCCTGGCATGTCAAGTGGCCTGTGATGATCTACCCATTATTGGTTGAAAAAGAAGCAGAGACAGGAGGCCAGAAGAGACTAATAAAATCTCTTTAGAAAGGAGTAGATTGGTTCTAGTTCAATACCATCTGGGTCTCCCCCCTCTTTTAGACTCCCAAAATCTTTTGCATATCCAGCAAAATCCAAGCCTGTTAAGAAGCAGGCCACACTTCCATATCTGTCAAATATCCTCTTTCCTTCTGCCTTCTCTGAAGCATGTTTTTTGTGTGTCTCCATTAGGAATCCTACGTGTGTCCAGTGCAGCATCTCGCTCTCTAGGAATGCATTGGGTTCACTTCCACTTTCTAATTAAAAGCAGCTGTTTAGGACATCTGTTCTTCTCTCCAACCTATACAACAATGCATTGCTAGTTAATATGTTGTTCTCCTTTAGGGCTAACCATGAGACTCTATCCTTACTTTTGTTTTCTGGATTATCTTAAATGCTGAATGCCATGGTGCCCAGTTGTCCCAGAAAATTCATCTCTTATACTCTGTAGTCTTCAAACAAAACCAAATGGTCTACATACAAACCTGACCTAGAACTCTCCATTAGCCTTTTATGTGAGCTACGGATGTCATCTATCTGGACTTCTGTATGGCCTTTGACACAGTCCCCCACAACATCCTTCTCTCTAAATTGGAGACACATGGATTTGATGGGTGGGCTGTTCAGTGGATGAGAAATTGGTTGGATGGTTGCATCCAGAGGGTAGTGAACAACGGCTCAATGTCCAAATGGAGATCAGTGACAAGTGGTGTCCCTCAGGGGTCTGTACTGGTAATACCTTCATCAATGACATAGACAGCAGGATCGAGTGCACCCTCAGCAAGTTTGCAGATGACACCAAACTGAGTGGTGCAGTTGACATGCCTGAGGGATGGAATGCCATGCAGAGGGACCTGGACAAGCTTGAGAAGTGGGCCCATGTGAACTTCATGAGGTTCATCAAGGCCAAGTGCAAGGTCCTGCACCTGGGTCAGGCAAAACTGAGGCTGAGGGATGAAGGGATTGAGAGCAGCCCTGTGGAGAAGCACTTGGGGGTACTGGTGCATGAAGAGGTGGACATGAACTGACAATGTGCACTCACAGCCCAGAAAGCCAACTGTATCCTGGGCTGCATCAAAAGAAGTGTGACCAGTAGGTCAAGGGAGGTGATTCTTCCCCTCCACTCCACTCCACTCCACTCTTGTGAGACCCCACCTGGAGTACTGCATCCAGCTCTGGGGTCCTCAGTACAAGAGAGACATGGACCTGTTGGAGTGGGTTCAGACGAGGGTCACAAAAATGATCAGAGGGATGGAACATCTCTCCTATGAGGAAAGGCTGAGAAAATTGGAGTTGTTTAGCCTGGAGAAGAGAAGGCTCTGAGGACACCTTGTTGCAGCCTTTCAGTACTTAAAGGGGGCTCCTAAGAAAGATAGGGACAAACTTTTTGGCAGAGCCTCTTGCGATAGGACAAGGTGTAATGGTTTTAAACTAAAAGAGGGTAGATTCAGACTAGATATAAGGAAGAGTATTTTTACAATGAGAGTGGTGAAACACTGGAACGGGTTGCCCAGAGAGGTGGTAGATGCCCCATCCCTGGAAACATTCAAGATCAGGTTGGACGGGTCTCTGCGCAACCTGATCTAGTCGAAGATGTCCCTGCTCATTGCAGCGGGGTTGGACCAGATGACTTTTAAAGGTCCCTTCCAACCCAAACTATTCTACAGTTCTATGAATCTATGATTCTACATCCATGAGTGCTTTTTCTGCTGCATCTTGTCCCTAGCTAGAAACAATTTTGCATTTACATCTGTTGCTTCTTTCCTTTTAGAAAAACTGTTCCCATGCTGATTCCTGAAATATTTGAGTTGGGCTGTGCACACAGCCAGCAATTCTGGGCTCTGAAGCCCCACATTCACAGATGGTTATCTTCATTGCCTGGCAGGTCTAGCTTGTTCATTTCTCCAGATCACTTTCAGTTTGACTGATAAACAGGTTAAATGTAGAAAAGTTAGGAATAAATTCCCCACGTATTCTTATTTACTGATGGCTTCTTGCGGTGGACTGGCTAGCATATTTTGGACTTGTAAACATTAGTATTCCTTCTTTTAGCATAAAATACAGATTTAATTTATTTTTGTTCCTCTGTATATCAGCCTAAATTTAATGCAGTCTCTGATCTCTTGGAGCACTTCCTCCAGATGTTCTAGATGCTTCTTTCAAGTGGTGCTAGATACAGGCAAATGGCTAAAATATGCAGCTGTATACCCTTCATATCTCTTCAAAGAATATCCATTAATCAATGAAACACTATTGGAGTGCCTCATAATCCAAATGAGAGGACAGTAAATAAATAGTGCACTTTCCTAACTCTCCAAGTTTTAAATGTTGCATTAATTTGACACTTGAGAGAAAGGAACCTGCAAATAATCTCTTTCTAAATTCAGAGTTCAGGACCTTCAATCTATTCACCTATTTGTCCATAAAACCTGGACATTCTGTTTGGGGGTCTCTTCATCATCATAGTACATTTATATGTAAGCTATGCTTTTTAGGTTTTTTGAAACACAACTCTCATACTTTATGGTCCATACTCCTCCAGGTCCTCATAATGACATTGCTGTTGAAGTTTGCTTTCTTGAGATAGTATGGCAGCTTCAAAATAGTTTCTGATCCTTCAGGAATGTTTCCTATGATTTTTGAGCTCTGACTGTCTACTCCCTGCTCCTCAAAATGGTATTGTACCTGCTTCAGCTCCAGGCTCCTAACCCTGGCGAGATCTCCTTCATGACTTCTATTACACTTTACAGCCTCCTGGAGCTTTCCTTCCCTGGGTACAGACAAGTAGAAGAAACAAAGAAACAATATGTCCCTCCTTCCAGAAGGCTAAACCTAACCCTGTCGATGTTAAGGAAGGTAATCTCAAACATATTAGTAAAACAAATGTCATTTACTACTGGCAGGCACTGCACAGCTCTTCCATGTTCTCTTATTTTTCATTTGCAGTTGTCGTCTTTCTTCTGACTTTCATAGACTTTATTAAAAAAAATTCAGAATCATTTCTCTCATTTCAACCAGATGATCTCTCATTTTGTGATATTAATTAAATGTTCATTCTACTCACCTGCTCTTAGCCTCCAAATTTTTCCTTAATCTTTTCTTTTTCTTTTTTAATGATACCAAATGGAGTTGACAGTTGCTGGCCAAAGATAAGTTCAAATAATGAAAAGTTCGAGCATGTTTACACCCATTCTCATATATAAAAGTCAGAAATAGTTTCTGCTTGTGTAAGTTTACCTGGTGTAAAAACAAGGTTCAATGATTTTAATTCATTTATATTTCTAAATATGTTTCTGCTTGAAGAAAAATGAGACTATGGGTTTTTGGGAGAGAAGAAGGCTCAGAATGGGGGGTGGGGCGGGTAGGTTCCCAACATGACTATACCATTAAAGTTTTCCATCTGATTACTTAGAACATTCTCTGGTGCTCCAACCCGGCTAAGACTACCTCAGCATATTGGTTATTTATGTCTCTCATAGGGTATTCTTCCGAGTGTCAGATAATATAGGATCAGGAAGCTAATGGATACGAGGGCCTTTCAAGCTCAATTTTAGACATATTTGCTACAGATTATACTGTCTATTTTCATACTGCAGTACCAGCTTTATATGAAACTGCTGAGAGAAGAACAGTGGAATAAGTTTTTCTTTCTGGGGCTGCTTTCTGATGCTCAAAATAATTTCCAAAAATCTGTTAGTACAGATATGTGGTGGGCCATGAAGTCTTCTGTTTGAATCAGTTTCCTTTTTTCTCTGTGTATTACAAACAAAGAAGTGTATGTCCTCCTGCACGGATTGTTTCCTTATGTATTTTTGTATGTTACCATTGTGATGATTCTACATTAAATCATTCTGCTTGTAGAACAAATTCATGTTTTATAGCCCCAGTTTTTATAGTTTTTATTCATGGTATGAATATTTGGATTTTCATAATTTTGAACTGTCGTAGTTTAAAGGGAGTAATCTTCACCTTAAAACCCCTCTGCTTGTAGTATCTGATTCCACAGAAATTCTGCCTCTAATTTTTTTACCTTAAAAGATTTTTATTTATGTCGGTGCCCCTGTATCTTACTCTTTCCCAGTTGTTCCCATATTCCCTCAAAAGATCCTGGTTTAATTTGGTTTGAGCTTTATTTCAGTCACCATACAATGACAATTTCTCTACTAAAGGCAGGAAAATAATGTCCTAAAAAAACAAGTCCTATGGGAGATCTGTAAATTACAATCATCTGCTTAAAATATCACAGACTTATAATGCTGAGTATTTCAGAAGTGAATAATGTACTCCAATCTTTAAGCATGCAACCCAATTGCTTATCTCTCTCTTGTTTTAAGTCATTCACAGGAATCCACTGACTGAATTCTGTTTCTCCTAACTTGCTGTTCAAGTTATAAGAGAGAAATGTCATTATTGTATTTGTGCAAACTAATTTCTTCTTGAGTTGTGGAATATAACCTTTGATTTCCTAATAAAAATATCATTCCCTGCATACAGCAAGAGCAAATAAACAATGCAATAAAAAAACGTAGATGCTCCAGTATACTGTGGTGTTAGTAGTGCTACTGAATATTCAAGAAAAATATTATAGGGGCTCAGTTCTGATTTAAAGAGTGACTTCTTGTGAAAAAGCTATAGACTGGCATTATACAGATGGGCTACTACAAAGCAATGCTGATCAGGTATATGTCTCTAGTCTGGCTTTCTGATGGTGCCCACAACATAATTAAAGAACTGGTGGTGGTGTATGGTTACTGACAGCTGCCTTCTCTTCTTTCTTTTCCTTTTGTTCTCTCTGACTTACCCCAAGGCTGTACAATTGCTGATCTATTTTTCCATCACCAATCATTAACTATTTCTTATTAAATACTTTTTGGCCATTACAACACTGTAAATGTCACAATATTACACAATCCTTTTTACTGCATTACTTCCTGCAAGTTTCTTAGATGGAAATGGGTGCTGAAGTAATTTAGGCTAAGGCAGTAACAAAATGGAAAGAGAAGTGGTGAAGAGATATTATCATTAAGAGACAAGTGAGTAACCTAGGGTCAGACTTATTAAATCTTAATTAAATATCCCAATAGACAGCAAAGAAACTTGGGCACAACTCAACTTTTATTTGTCTTCTTTCTTAATTATCCTTGTATTGAATATCAAAATTTTCATAACATAAAACCTGAAGAGAACTTAATTGAATACACATACATATTCATGTAAATATACTTCATAGAATCATTTAGGTTGGAAAAGACCCTTAAGATCATTGAGTCCAGCTGATAACCTAGCATTGCCAAGTCCACCACTAAACAATGTCCCTAAGCATCACATCTACACATCTTTTAAGTACCTCCAGGGATGGAGACTCAACCACTTCCCTGGGAAGCTCTTCCAGTGCCTGACTACTCTTTTGGTGAAGAAATTTTTCCTAATATCTAATCTAAACCTCCCCTGGCATAACTTGAGGCCATTTCCTCTTGTCCTATCACTTGTTACTTGGCAGAAGAGACCGACCCCCACCTGGCTACAACCTCCTTTCAGGTAGTTGTAGAGAGCAATAAGGTCTCCCCTCAGCCTCCTCTTCTCCAGGCTAAACAACCCCAGCTCCCTCAGCCACTCCTCATAAGACTTCGGCTCTAGACTCTTCACCAATTTCATTGCCCTTCTTTGGACACACTCCAGCACCTCAATGTCCTTCTTGTACTGAACGATCCAAAACTGAACACAGTATTCAAGGTGTGGCCTCACCAGTGCTGAGTGCAGAAGGATGATCACTCCCCTAGTCCTGCTGGCCACACTATTCCTGATACTAGCCAGGATGCCATTGGTCTTCTTGGCCACCTGGGTACACTGCTGGCTCATGTTCAGGTGGCTGTCAACCAACACGCCCAGGTCCTTTTCTTCCAGGCAGCTTTCCAGCCACACTTCCCCAAGCCTGTAGCATTGCATGGGGTTGTTATGACCCCAGTGCAGGACCCGGCACTCAGCCTTGTTGAACCTCATAAAACTGGCCTCAGACCATTGATCCATCCTGTCCAGGTCCCTCTGTAGAGCTTTCCTGCCATCCAGCAGATCAACACTCCTACCCAACTTGGTGTCTTCTGTAAACTTACTGAGGGTGCACTCGATCCCCTCATCCAGATCATTGATAAAGATATTAAACTGTAAGATAAGATATTAACAGTAAGATAAGTAAGATATTAAACAATACTGAGCCCTGGGGAACACCACTCGTGACCAGCCACCAACTGGATTTAACTCCATTTACCACAACTCTTTGGGCCCAGCCATCCAGCCAGTTTTTTACCCAGCAAAAAGTATGTCTGTCCAAGCCATGAGCATTCAGTTTCTCCAGGAGACTGCTGTGGGAAATGGTGTCAAAGGCTTTACTAAAGTCTAGGTAGACAACATTCACAGCCTTTCCCTCATCCACCAGGCAGGTCACCTTGTCATAGAAGGAGAAGAGCTTAGTCACGCAGGACCTGCCTTTCATAAACCCGTGCTGTCTGGGCCTGATCCCCTGGTTGTCCTGTATGTGCTGCGTGATGGCACTCAGGATGATCTGCTCCATAACCTTCCCCGGCATCGAGGTCAGGCTGACAGGCTTGTAGTTCCCCGAATCCTCCTTCTGGTCCTTCTTGTAGATGGGCGTTACATTTGCTAATTGGCAGTCAACTGGGACCTCTCCAGTTAGCTAGGACTGCTGACAGAAGATCAAAAGTGTCTTGGTGAGCACTTCCACCAGCTCCCTCGGTACCCTTGGGTGGATCCCATCTGGCCTCATAGGCTTTTACATTTACATTTGTGTGCATGTGTGTCTGTGTATCTACCTTATTACTAACAAAATCCACATGCTTAAAAGTAGTTGTCTGTTTCTCTGTCAAGTTTAATTCCTCTTGTCTTGAGTGAGGCATCATTCAATATTTTCATCAGTGACCTTGTTGACTAAGTACACAGTGTTCTTATTAACCATTCCAAAAAGCTTAAGCCAACATGGGTAGCCTATATGCTGCTGGACTGAAAGAAAATTTAAAATAATTTTGAGAATTTGAAGAAACAATTGGATGAAATTCAACACAAGCAAGTGCCAAGTGATTAATCATGTGTATAAACTTGTTTCAAAGGCATCTGGTTGGGTAATTGTTCTGTGTAAAAGGAGGTAGGGGTTGTAGCAGATCATGATCAGAACAAGAGTCAAAATGCAGCCAAAAAAACCCCAACCAAAACAAACCACAACAAAAAAAACCCCAGAGATTATCGTGATATATATAAAAAGCGTCATTGCCTGTAAGATACATGTAATATTTTTTTCCCTCTGCTTGTTATTGGTAGGCCTCAGGGCTGAAACACTGGGTCCAGATAGTATAGGGGAGAGCAATGAGAATGATCAGAAGTCTAGAAAACATGACCTATGAGAAAACATTGACAAAATTTGAGTTGTTTAGCCTGAGGAAGACTGGGGTGGGTTGTGATAGCCTTCAAAAATATAAAAAGCTGCTGTTGGAAAGAAAGGAACATTCTATTTATGACCACAGTGCATAGAATAAATAACAATGGATTGAAGTTTCAAAAAAGTATAAATCTACAGTTAGGAAAAAACTGTTTCACAGTAATATTAGTGAAGATTGTTTGTGAGGCTGTGGCATCTCATCACTTTTTTTTTCTTGTGAGCTGAACTAACATCTGTTAGAAATACCTGAGGGAAAGCTGCTGCTGTCTGGGGTATTAAAAGGATTAGGTGACCTACTGAAGTTCCTTCCAGCACTATGAATACATGATTATAGGATGATTATTTTTCTTTTTACATGTTTGTTATTTCTGTGAATATAATAGATATAACATGCAAAGATGTTTTTAGTAGAGCAGCAGGGGCTTTAAAAAGTACTGCTGTGGGACAGGTAAATGACAGCAGTGTTTAAATGTTTTTGCCAGATCGATACGGGTGAGCTTTATTTTGTGTCATACCTCTTAAAATTCAAAAACATAGCAGGTTACATCCACAAGGCTGGATAGTTCACATATTAATGCACAGCACTAGAGCATGTAAAACTTTAAATAAAACAGAATTTACAGGAAAGAAGTATCAAGTCAATCCTTCCCTATCTCATTAATTTTCAAGCTTTTTTGAACTTCTTGAAAAGTTCACAAGCCTTTGAGCCAGGCTTACATGGCTTCAGTTAAGTCCCTGCTGTGTTGAGCATGTCAAAATCCATTGAACTGCTGACTGCAGCTGGCTTGATAAACTGAGCTGTTTATTTGTGGGAATTTTATGCATTTGACCAGTTTTGCATTTCTAATGAAATGCCTATGGCTTAACACAGCAGAAAACAATAAAGTAAATGGTGCTGATTCTCATACTGCTTACATCAGTTTGTGTTGGAATTAACTTCACAAATGTCAGTGGACTTTATTCTGGATTACACTAATGAAACCAACCCAGAATCAGGCACACTTTTATAACAAAATAAATCTATGTTTATTTTTTAAAAATTCTTCATCTCCAAATGCTTTAAATACATAGTTAAACACCAAGTTAATAGCACACAGCATTGTTCTCCCAAGCCCTGGCTCAATTTTCTCACTCTGATTAGCTAGCAATTTGTACAATTACACCTAAATGGATGCAATGCTGATTTCACTGCTTATTTTATTACAGCACTAAAGCAGGTACAGAACTATCTGCAATGCGTGTTTACAATATTACTCATAAACAATTTTTTTACATGCTCTATTTCAATTTCCCAGCTTGATTAGCTACCAATCTGCACCAAAACACTCAAGTTAAAAGGAAAAGCTAATTGCTCTGAGTTTTTCAGATCATTTACACGCAACAGGATTTATTGGTGCTAATGAAGCTCCAGAACAGGATGGCTTCTCTCTCACAGCCTTTTTCTGCCTTTCTACTTAATAATAAAATACATAAAAAATGTCAATATGAGAAAGTGCTTTTAGACCTGTAGAGTAACTGATCAATCTGACAATATCCTGAAGTCTGTGAAAAATCCACTGAAATCAGTGGAACTGCTAAAAGAAGAGCTCATTAATATAATTTTTACATAATCTAGTTGCTGTATTTTGAAATATCCCCTGATAACAGTTTGTTCACTTCAACACAGGCTAATTTTCACTGCCCAATGGTTCTTTCTGTTCTCTGTCTTGCCTGATGTGCAATGTCCTGCAATGTGCAACATATTTCTCCTGCTGTGCAATTTCATATTGGTTCAAGAGAAGGGACATAAGCCTCCCACCAACGTCAGCACAGTTCATGGCTTGAAAAGGCAAGGCTTCTGAGCCTGGAAAGGCAGAGGCCAGGGAAAACTGTATTGGGTTTGCGTGGCAAGGTCTTGGTAGCAGGGGTGGCTTCTGTGAGAAGCTGCTAGAAACTTCCCCGATGTGCGATGGAGCCGGTGCCAGCTGGAGGCCAAGCCAAGCATCAACAGCGGTAGCACCTCTGTGATAACATATTTAAGAAGGGGGAAAAAAACCTGCGCAATTGCAGCCAGAAGGAGGAGTGAGAATATGTAAGAGAAACAACTCTGCTGACACCAAGGTCAATGAAGAAGGAGGGGGAGGAGGTGCTCCAGGCACTGGAGCAGAGATTCCCCTGCAGCCTGTGGTAACAATCATGGTGAGGCCGGCTTTCCCCCTGCAGCCCATGGAGGTCAATGGTGGAGCAGGTATCCACCTGCGGCCCATGGGGGACCCCACGCTGAAGCAGGTGGATGCCCGAAGGAGGCTGTGACCCTGTGTGAAGCCTGCGCTGGAGCAGGCTCCTGGCAGGATTTGTGGACCTGTGGAGAGAGGAGCCCACACTGGAGCAGGTTTGCTGGTAGGACTTCTGACCCCGTGGGGGACCCATGCTGGAGCACTCTGTTCCTGAAGGGACAGGAAGGGAAGGTCCCTTGGAAGGGACCCATGTTGGAGCAGTTTATGAAGAACGGCAGCCCATGGGAAGGACTCACATTGAAGAATTTCATGGAGGACTGTCTCCTGTGGGAGGGACCCCACGCTGGAGCAGGGGAAGAGTGTGAGGAGTCCTCCCCCTGAAGAGAAAGGAGCGGCAGAGACAACGCGTGATGAACTGACCGTAACCCTCATTCCTCATACCACTGAGCTGCTTGGGGGGAAGACATAGAGAAAATCGGGAGTTAAGTTTTGGCCAGGAAGAAGGGAGGGGTGGGGGGAAGGTGTTTTAAGATATGGTTTTATTTCTCATTACCCTGCTCTGATCTGATTGGTAATAAATTAAAATAATTTCCCCAAGTCGAGTCTGTTTTACCCATGACAGTAACTGGTGAATGATCTCTCCCTGCCTTTATCTCGACCCATGAGCCTTTCTTTATATTTCCTCTCCCCTGTCCACCTGAGGAGAGGGAGTGCTACAGTGACTTTGGTGGGTACCTGGCATCCAGCCAGGGTCAACCCATCACAAAAACACAGAAATCAGGTCTTGAACAAATACCCTAATCACTAAGAAATAGTGCCAAAACCTTGTACTGGTCAGTCTTGCAACACTTAAGTCTATTTGTGAATCCACAGTCTAAAAACCACATAAAACCAAGTCAGTTTTCCAAATGTTTCAGCTTGCCAGAACAATGTGTACCTCCGATGTGCAGTCCTGATGTAATGAGAGAGAAAAACAAGAAGAAAGTCCAAAAACATGAAGGGGCTGATCTATCTCTGAGGTGTTCTGCAAAGGAATGAGGATGCCACCATTTGCCTCGTACTTACAGCACTTCCCTGAGAAGTGTGAGACCTGACATCTAGGGTCATCCTGGGCTGATGAAGTTAAAAGCTGTAACTGCCTGAAAATTGTCTTAGCTGTCAGTTGTCGCTACCTTCTACTTTTCCTACTGGAGATGGAATGATATTGATCAAAGTTTTTAACAATCAGGCCCAGAAAAAACAAGAGGGAATTTGACTTTTGTCCTGGATCTGGCTGGAATGGAGTTAATTTTCTTCACAGAAGCCCTTATGGTGCTGTGGTTTGGATCTGTGACCAAAACAGTGTTAACACGCCAGTGTTTTGGCTATTGCTGAGCAACGCTTGCACAATATAAAGGGCTTTTCTGCTTCTTACATGGCCTCCCCCAAGAAAACCCATTCAAGTTATTTTTTTTTCTTCCTTTTTCACACTCTGCCCCCCAGGCAAGTAGGCTGGGGGTGGGCAAGATGCTGAGAAGGGAAACAGCTGGGCCAGCTGATCTGAATTGACCAAAGGGATATTCCATACCATGTGATGTCATGCTCAGCAATAAAAGCTGGGGAAAGAAGGAGGAAGGGAATGATGTCTGGAGTTAAGGCCTAATCTTCCCAAGTAGCTGTTACGTGTGATGAAGCCCTGCTTTCCTGGAAATGGCTAAACATCTGCCTGCTGATGGCAACTAGGGAATGAATTCTTTATTTTGCTTTGCTTGCACATGCAGCTTTTGCTTTCCCTACTAAACTGTCTTTATCTCAACCCACAAGATTTTTCTCACTTTTGCTCTTCTGATTCTCTTCCCCATCCTGCTAGTGGAGACGTGCATGGGCAGTTGTGTGGGGCTTAGCTACTGGGTAGGGTCCACCCACCATAACTTTATACCCAAGTCATAAGGGCTGAGCTGAATATGAGAAGCATGAAATACTCCTCCACACTGGTGTGAAGCAGATAAATTCCTTAAGTATCACACAGATCACTGACAGTGTTTTAAGTCCAAGAAAAAAGAAAACAGGGTCATTACAACAAAAATTTTAAGAGTTTTAGGCTATTGGCCAGATATCGACTGACTCTGTAAAACACTTGCACTCACCAAGCTGAAAGTTGTTCTTCAAATAGAGGGACTAGAGGGTTTTTTCCATGGATTTATTCATAAGTAGAATATGTCCCTGACGTGTCAAAGTCACTGGAGAACAGCAAATAGAAATTCACAAGTGAAGTTTTTGAGAATTAGAATACAGAACTTATCCTCTTAAAATTGTCAGGGATATTTCTTAGAAAATGTATGAGATGGGATCCATGTATGAGAAAAGAACCATCCTTTGGAATGTAGATAATAACAAATGCTCATTAAGAGTTCATTGGACTCAACAATTTTACTTGTACGTTGCCAGGAATAATCCTATCAGTAACTAAGTACGTATTATGATACTTAAAGCCTAGAAAAAGTATCACTGATGAAGCCATTATCAGTTTACAGTTTATTTTGGTATGAGGTCAGAACTATCTTACTTCACTCAGATGGACCAAATGTCAGTGGTTTTCCAAAATGTTAAAGTTTTTTAAAAGAAATATTGTGATGGCATTAGAAATTAATGTGATAAGCAAGCAGTTTCAGTAAATTCCATCCTGTTACACCAGGCAAGCAAGACCAAACTATACATGTTCTAACATGAATTTGTACCTAGAATGAAACTTTACAGTTTAAAAATATTGCAGAATAACTCTTTTCAAGCAAACAAAAAGAAATTCTATTTAGAACCGTTACTTTTTTTCTATTTGTCAGCCTTTTTTACTTATGTTAAAAGATGGTTACTCTTTTAAAACTCCATAATAAAACTAAATAATGATAAATATTCTAAGCAAAGACTAATTACAGATGCTGTGATGAAGAACAATATCACAAGAAATGGGCTATGGCCTCTGTTTCAGAGGACATCAAAATAGATATTCTTATTGTTCCCCCAACCTTCCAAAAAAATCATGACTTTATAAATCTCTAAGAAAATGTAAGAGGAGCTTAAATTTCCAACATGTGAAGTAGTTGAGGTTGTTTCAGGAAGCACACAGACAATCGTTCAAGAAAACAATGGAAGCTGATACTCTTTGTCAAGTAGTTCATCACAAGTTACACAAAACAACAAACTTGATCTGCCAGTTTTATGAAAACTGGAGTTAGATGTAAGCACAACACAATAATGCTAAGATGATAAATGGCAATAAGAAAAGCTGAAGAGAAGAAAAGAATATAAGTAGAGTACTTGCCTCTCTGTGGTACTACCTGATGTTAGTCATATAGGGATTTGAAGTCCCTGGAATCTGAGCTTTGTTCACTAAATGCTGAATTAAGACTTGGAAAATAAATGCATGAAATCCCCCTCCTCCATACCTTAAAAGCAGGGAAATTTTTCACGTTTTAAAAAAAAAATATTATAATGAAAATAATTAATCACATATTGAAAATTTTTTAATTTTTCATTTCCAAATAGAATGTGACTATGAGAAAATATGTTTATACCAAGAGAATCAAAAGTCTAACAGGGAATATTATCAAAAGGCCTGTGTAAATTAACTGACAGCAAGCTAAAATAAGCTTGGGAAGGAAAAGCTGGAACATATCACAGGACTGGGTGTCACAAAAAGAACTTGCCTAGACATTGTAATAGGACTTTACAGACATCCTGGTCAAGTGGCACACATTCAAAAGAAGGGATTTATTTGAGAACAGGCCTCTTCATTATGGCATATTTCACAAACAAAGTTTGTAAATGACAAAGAAATAATATTTTTTCTATTAATAACCCAAATAGCGTAAGACTATATGCACGCTATTGGGCTATTTCAGCATCCCAGGACAGAAAGTGTGTTATTCTAGAATCTGTTTCAGGGCCTTTGTTTCAGGATCTAATTTATTCTTCAAACAGAACAAATCCAGAAGGAATAAAAATCAATGCAGTTTCCTTATAAAAAAAAAAAAAAGGTGTAGTCTCTGCAAGGACTTTTCTACTCGTTTGTTTTTCATACATCCTCTCAAAATACTACTTCTTGTTTTAAGAGTTTATAACATCTTCTGACAGTCAGGGAGTACTTAATCTTCTTTTGGGCTATTTTACCCTGCCCCAGTGGGTATGTCCACACTGCAAACAAATGAAAAGATGTTTTTAACTTTCAGTGTCTTATCTGTATTATGTAGCTTAAGCTAAATTAAGAAAGAACTATTATTTCAAGCTTATAATATTATCAAGTATTAAAGAAAGACTCTAAATATAGAAAAGATATTTTAAATTAACTCTAGCCCTCAACCCCAACAGATCATTTCCTAGTGAACAGTTTCTCATCGTTTGTCCATTTTAATTCATACAGTCCAAAACAGAATGGGTTTCCAATAGAATAGAGATACAATAAAAAATGTAGAGTTGTCCTCCTTTGTCAACATACACTATTAGATGGTAAAATGCATCTCCATGTATTTCAGAGGCAGGTGCCTACAGACCAATAGTGTAGTGATTAGGAATATTTCAAAATTAAAGGAATAAAGTAAAAGAACATATATAGAATCTGATACCACTGAGAAGCCCAGTTCAGTTGGTCAAAATGGCTCTTATGCTACTTGATTTTCTTGGTCTTTTTTGAACTTAAATGATAATTTTTCCCAACTCTACAAAGAATTTCTGTGATTTTCTCTCAGTACCTCCCCACCATTTACGCAGAATCTGTCTGCGCATTGCACCTAGACACTGATGTGGAGCTACCTTATGGTCTGACTGAAGAGCATCTTTTTGGAGAAAAGATAGGCCAGTTCTTAAAGTTATTGTGTGGACTAAGTTCTTGAAAAATTTGTTTAGCTACAGGTCACTGAAAAGTAGCAGGAACCCCAACATGTGTGGCAATGAGCTCTCAGAGACCTCTTGGCACCGTGCACACAGAACAGGTGTCTTTTAAGAGCCTGGTGTGGCTTGCCTGGTGTTAGATACCATTGAAAATTATTGATGTGGGAAATACAAATGGCTGTGGAAATGAACACTTACAGAAGGTCTTGTCCAATTCATTGACACCCCATCAGTTAGCTCACTGCTAACAATCTATCTCAAGATGGAAAAAGACACAGCACAAATATGCAGAAGTTATATTATTTGCACTTTTAATCTGGGGGAGGGAAAAAAAAAGCTTTCAAGGTGTTATGCAATATTATTTTGCAGAAACAGGGAAGTTGTTCAACAGAAACTTAACAAATTTCCTTTTGATCTTCATCATTGTTATTATAGTGAAGGAGAGGGAACAAAGGAGTGTGAACTTTTTAGTTGTTTAAAAGTAATTGCTTTTAATCATCTTTTAAAATGTTGACATTCTAAACAATGTTGAAAAATAATGATCCAAAAAAAGGCAAAAGGTACACTGGGAAATAATTCTAAAAAATTGTTGACTGCTTTGTCAAGAAAATCAGTCAAGCCAACATAGTCAAAAGAGTAGCAGAAACTACAAGAAATGTAAGGCTGTGGATATAATTTTCTTTTTCTCCCATTCAGACACATGAAATTTAAGCCTTGCATCCTCTGAAGCAAGCTGGACCTGCATTGTTTGGCATAATCGTAGTTTCAACACCACTTTACTAAAATAATTGAAAACTCTAGCATTATTTTCTTTTAAAAAGAAGCGAACAGAAGGTTAGGAGTGTTCTTGTGTTTTAATAAATCTCCTGTGTAATGGAATGATACAACTTCTATAGGAACCAGGCCATTTCTTTTGACATTCAAGTCAATATATTTGTATTCACTTCATATTTACAGTTTGCTGATTATATTTCATATTTACAGTCCACTAATCTGTAGGTTTTATATTGACAACAAAGAATTGCATAAGAAGGTTTTTTTGAAAAGTGGAAAACTGGAGATCTGGCAATGAAGTAGAAGAGTGATGGATTTTATGAAATTATGATTGTGTTATCCAAATGGTATTCTCAAAACAACCAGCAGTAATTGACAGTACTGCCTTGCATAGCTGTGACTTTCAAAGGCGGCACTGGGATTAGGCTCCAAGTTCCCATTGATACCCATATGCCTAATTTTTTCAACTTCTTTTGAAATTTTTATTATTTACAATCAACTTTATACAACAAATAACTGAAATAAATTAAGCCTTCCATGAGTAAATCTCCAGGTGATGGCATTCCATTGATTTTTTTCTTTTTTTAATTACTGTTTTCAGTATTCTCTATACAACCAGAAAGAATTCTGATATTTTCTTAATTTTCAGGGTTTCTGATGAACAGCTTTCTCAGTAGTACAATATGCAGAAACACGTTTTCAGAATTAGAAAGATTTTATTCCTGCTTGGCCTAATTGTTAACAGAACAAGACCAAAACACTTGGGCAAGTTAGCAGAAGTAGTTCTTGAACACAACCATTTTATAATGACAGATCCAAACTGGATATTGGAATAACAGTTTGGTAGCAATTTACCATTCCCAGATCTCAAATTCCTATGAATTCTCTACTTTCCTAACGGTGTTTCCTTCTCCAGAGGCATTATGAATGGTATTTCTCTCACCTAACTGTAGATGTTTATACTGTAAGTTCATATTTCAGACTTACGCATGTTAGAATCACTCCACAGTGAGTAGACAAAAAATTTAGTTTTGATAAAATACTTTAATTTCTACTTTTGAATAAGATGCATTTTCCCTTGAGTTTTTCTGCTGACTCTCTCCATTGACCGTAATGAGAGCCTTGTGTGACTAGCTCATACACAGAAATATCTGTGCTAGGTCAGATGAGTATGTCCTACCTTGATCCAAAAGAAATGCAGTTTCTACATACCTAGATCCAACAGTGCTTTTGGGAATCAGTTGAAAATATGACACTATTCTTCCACTCCAGGTGCAACAGGTTTTTCTCCCTGATCCTACTGCATGCACCTGGCCGCAGCTTTCTACAGCAGTGTGTTGCTGATCTCTGTGTGGAGGATACAGGGTGCATTCAGGAAGACCCTCAAAAGGAGGCCATATGCTCTGTCAGTATAGAGGATGGAACCAGAGTAGGTGGAAGAGTAAGGAAAATGGTTATTTTATGCAGAAAATTAAATATGTTTGAGAACAGTAAATAATTAAGTAGATTATTTTTGTTTCAAAAAATAGTTTAAAAAATTTATTTTGAACTATTTTGTTACAATTATTTGTGTTGCTTCTTAGACAGCGAGCTTTCTGGAAGCTCTGAGCGATACTTCATGAAAATAGTAAATTATATGCAGTAATTTCAGTGCAATATGATAGACTCATTGAATGGTTTGAGTTAGAAGGGATCTTCAAAGATCATCTAGTCCAACCCCTCCGCCATGGGCAGGGACATCTTTTGCTAGATCTGGTTGCCCAAAGCCCTATCCAACCTGACCTTGAACACTTTGAACGATGGGACTTCTACAACTTCTCTGGGAAACCCATTCTAGTGTCTCACCACCCTTGTCATAAAAGATTTCTTCCTTACGTCCAGTCTAAATCTATCCTTTTTCAGTTTAAAACGATTGTCCCTTGTCCTTGGTAAAAAGTCTCTCTCAGTCTTTCTTATAAGCATCCTTTATATATTGAAAGATTGCAATAAGGTTTCCCTGCAGCCTTCTCTTCTCCAGGCTGAACAACCTCAACTCTCAGCCTTTCTTTCTAAAAGAGAGGTGTTCCAGCCCTCTGACCATTTTTGTGGCCCTCCACTGGGCCTATTTTCACAGGTTCATGTCTTTCTTGTACTGCGGACTCCCCAGCTGGAAGCAGGACTCCAGGTGGGGTCTCACAAGAGTGGAGTAGAGGGGAAGATCAACTCCCTTGACTTGATGGCCATGCTTCTTTTAATGTAGCCCAGGGTACAATTGGTTTTCTGGGCTGCAAATGCACATTTCTGGCTCACGTCCAGTTTTTCATCCACCAATATCCTCAAGTCCTTCTCTGCAGGGTTGCTCTCAATCCATTCATCCCCTATTCTGTATTGATACTGGGGATTGCCCCAACCTAGGTGCAGGACTTTGCACTTGGGCTTGTTGAACTTCATGAAGTTTGCATGGGCCCACTCCTCAAGCTTGTAGAGGTCCTCCATCAGCCTTCAAATTTCAAGAAATCATAAGAGAAATTTTTTAATATAACAAGATTAGCTGAAAACACAAGACTAAATGATAACAACAACTTTCAAATCTTTTTAATTGTCCTCTGATAATTATCTTCATGTTTTTCTTATTTTCTTTGTATCCATGAGGACAAGAAAGTACTTCCTATTTGTTTTTAAATAAAGCTCAGCTTTTAAGTAATTTGCATTTCTAGAATGGATGCAGCTATCAGCAAAGAACTAAATTTAACAATATGATAAATTATGAGCATTATCAACATCAAATTAGACATAGTGGAGAATGAGTAATGCAAACCATTTTGTTAAATAGCTGCATGATCCAATAATAGCTGATGGTTTGGGGAGAAGAAAAATCTAGACAGAAAATCATCCAGAAACTGCATAACAATAAAGGTTTCAATTTCCCAGTTGCTTGCATACCCAACTAAGTCAGTTCACTCAGGTAGTTTCAATGAAGCTAATGGAACGGTTAGAGGAAGATATAGTTGTCTGCAAGACTGGGGCCATAGAGGGCAATTCTATTTTCTCTAATAGACAAGGGGAGAACAATTTTACTACACAAGCAGTATCTGGTTCAGAAAATAAGTGGGGTAGACTAATCTTCAGTTGCCACTAATTAACATATTATAAAGCATGTTGCAAGACTGATTTTATTTCCCTCTTTGCTTTTTGTAAATATTCTTTAGCTATTGTTTAAGTTTTTCAAAAGCCAAACTCAGAATTTTCAGTCATTATAATTGTTGCAGAAAAGTATAAAGAGATTCAGTTCAAAGAGCATACAGTCCTATAAAGTGGAGAATGAAACAGAAGGAAAAAACATGCAAACATACGGGCTGATACAAAATTGCCACTGCCTGCACTTAATAGAATAAAACCAGTAAGTGACTAAAAGAGTATGATTGAACAAAATATTTCTACTGGAATAAATATTTACTAACAATATTCAAAAAGTTTGGAATTTATGCTAGAAATGGTGTGTTGCAGGGTAAGCTGTAGGAACATATGATTCATTTACAGTAAATACTTCTTTCAGAAAATTTATGAAGGAAAGCATTAGAAGAGCCTTTGTAAACAGTTTCCTTACTGGTCAATAAATAAAGTTGAGTTAATTCTATCATTAGCTCCTGGTTTCATTTTCCAGAGGGAAAACCAAATACATCTCACTAAACTTGTTCATTTTGAATGATGAACATCAAAACCCAAGGCTTTAGTTATTCTCTCCTTTCAAAGTAGGGGAGGTAGAAAGCCATGTCATGAGTAGCTAGTGCTGTCTTTTGCTGAATCCTCTGCTTCCTAGGAGGATTTGAGTAGCACAGCAAAGTTAATGTTCAATAAACATTGAATTTTTGCCGCAAGAGTAAACTGTTTTTCTAAATTAAGGATCACAGAAAGGGTGGGTATCATAGCCATACTTCCTTAGTGCTGTCCTGGTGAAAGCACATTCCTGTGAGGAAGTGGTAGTAAACTGCCTGGGAATTCCCTGGGCCTGCTCCTCCTGGGTCCGAAGCCTGAAATATGAAAAAGCTATATCTACTGTTTTATAATGGAGATGAAGTCGTGCAGTGTACATAATGGTCTGCTAGTGCTGGGATGCAGCATGAGGACATATCACTGCTGCTTTAGTGCTCTGCAATTTACTGCTATGAGTGTTTTTTGTGGTAGCTCAGAAGGAGTGCTTTTCACTGTAGGTTATTCATGAAGCATGCACAGGTGTCCAGGATGAGCACCCTTGAGGTGTTATTCCCTGACATAACAGTGGCAGTGTTTCTATACCCACTCAGCAAACTTATAATTTGTCTGCAGACCCAGAAGCACCTTTGAAACAGTTCCTATAGGACAGAGGGGCACAACCCTTAGGTCCAAATTCCAAAACTAGGAGATGCACAGAGGGAAAACTGAATTTCTGACATTTTTTGAAAATAAAGCTCCCCTAAAGCTACAAATCACTTGAGAAAATCTTGACTCCCATCTTTTTTCCTGGGACTCCCAGGAAGCAGCTTCCTGGGCTTTGACACACTTAAGCTATCTCTAATGCTCCCTGACTTCCAGGGTCTCTCTTGGCCTTTCCAGCTGTTCTCTGATCATTCTCAATGTTTGACAGCTTCTCTCAACTACTCGCCCTCATCCTTTGTGACAGACCCTCTATCTTTGATGCTGTGATTTTCCGCCATGTCTTTTTTCACCTTTGTGCCTTTCTTACCACTCTCAGTCTCAAGGACTAAACTTGTCTCTCAGATTCTATCAATCACCAGGGATTTAAGGTTTGGCTTCAAAGAAAATTATGCTCAGATGAAGCTGATGCATCACTTAAGCTCTTAACACAGACTAAAGCTTACATATGTGTAAAAAGACTTTCCCCCACACCATCAAATGATGCTTTTAGTAAGCACTGAAATGTGTACATTTAATAGGTAATGTAAGTAAGGCAGCAGAAATTATATGCTTTTGTTTCACAGTGTCACACAGCAATAGCAAGCTAATATTTAATGCATTGTCCAAAAAAATCACAAAATCTCCTAGAAGGCGTATCTTCCATTGGTTGCAAAATTTTTTAATGTTTCTTTCTTTTGCAAACTTCTGCAAGCCAGGAAAGGAATCAATATCTCCCTCTCTTTACCCAGTCTTTCCAAATTCTCTACATTGTCATGATCAGGTTATTTCCTCAGCCACAGCCTTCAAATATTGATGAGCAAAGGCTGCCCCACAAAATGGTTATTACTGTGGAACAGACTGGGCCTAGTGTTACCTTAAAAATACCATAGGGGATTGGGTTAGTTTTTTCAAGAAAACATAAGTAATTGTAGTATTGTTTACTGTGCAAGTGCCATGTCCAATCAGTGTCAAAGGGAATTTTAGGGCTGCTACAGGAAAGAAGGATTGCTTACACTTGTGTATCCTTATAGCTGCTAGCTACAAGTTCAGTTTATTTCCCTTGTAAGTAACTACTGTACCTGTGCAAGAAATTTCTTCATAAAAGAGGCAGACAATTTTTTTTTGTCTTGACCTACTTTAGCTCTTAGGAAAATGGCTAACTTCTGTAAATACCCTATTGCCTGTCTCCTGACAAACTATTCTTGCATCTTCTAAACTTCATGCAAACTTTTTTTTTCTGTGCCTTGGATGACTGCTAATGTTTGTGTTTGTGAGATCAAATAAAGTCCTCCAGAGCTGCACAGTATTACTTACTTTTTTTTTTTTCTTACTTGGAAGGTGTTTGTAGTACTGTATTACATACTTACAATTGACATTTGTATTGTACACAGGAATATAAAAGGTAACAGTGGCTCCCTTTTAGCCAGTTTTTTAGATTTAATTACTCCTTCTTAAAAAGCAATACTTTTGAGAGGCATTTTTAGGTTTTGAACCTGACAGCACGGTGCTGTGGGTTTCATCCCTACGTCCAAAATTTTCTGTGGCTGTCATGGGAAGCCAATGTTGGCCCATGTCAGCAGTAGTAAAGAAAGGATCACACAGAGTAAAAATTTAATTTAAAACCTGCACTCACTAGAGATTTAAGCTCTGCCAGACATCCAGGGAAAATAAACCATCCCTGGCCATGGTTAGCAGGCAACAGGTTCTCCTCGTCCTGGCACCTTGGACCTTCCGTAACATACAAGCTATTGCCATCAGAAATTTACTCTTCCAAGCAATGCCAATGGCTTTTTTTCTCCCTTATTGTTTGCCTGATTCCTTTTTAAGCTTCATTTACGCAATGATACATAGCTAGACTTCAGTTATACATCATGTTAATTAGAGTGCAGTTGCCTTTTACTAAGGATTGTAATATTTCAGGATCTCTGTGGTCAAAAGCTACACTTATTTTAGCCCAGATGCTCCCTATATAGTAGATCTTGCTCCTTTAAATTAAAATGGTCTAGTTAATATATGGTTATAGACTGTTTTTTTCTGTAAGAACTTTAGGTCACAAGATTACACAAGGAACACAGATTAAACCACAAATGTTATCCCAGGTACTTCAAGAAAAAATACCATTAGGATAATGGTATAGGAACATGCTATTTTTAAAATGGAACTGATCTCTAATTGCTAAAAGAGTAGTAAGATATTAAGTGCAAAAATGTAGCAGAATTTCTGATCCACAATAATTTAGTTCACTTTATCTCACTGCCTTGGGCCCTATTAAATAACATCACACATTGTTCAAATTGGCCATTTTAAGAACTTACACATTGGGAGAAGTCTTGACAAAGGCAGACTGTGTAAATAACAGCCATTGCTAAGTCCTCAGGAAAATCCACAAAACTGATAAAGACATGATTTTTTCCTGAGCTCTGGTTTCTGTCTTTACTGCCAACAGAACAGATTTAGTCTCCTTCAGGTTTATTGTTTCCTTTCGCAGCTTCTCCCCAACATTTGTCTCAGAAGATCATCTTGAATGAGCTACCCTCAAAATTAATTCTTGTTTTTTCTGTCTTATGCCAATTTCAGTCTGTCCACAAACACTAGTATAGTTCTAGACTTTAGTATCTTTTCTAATCCATGGACTTGAACTTCTCCTATGTTCTCAAATCCTGTTTCTATCTAAAGAGACAGTTTCAATTTCCTTTGTTAACTTGATTCTGTCTTCTTATGTGTATTGAAAATAATTTATTTCCTTCAGATTTTCCTCTATGATGTTCTTCCTCCATTGTTTGGCTATGTTGTAAAGCTTGAATCTAATTATGAAACAATATTTATCTGTGCACCCAGTCTACTTTATAGTCCCTGTTTATGCAAATATTCCACTCTATTTTAAACATCCAAACCTGACAGAGTAAAAAAAAAAAAAAAAGGTCAGAGTTTATGACCTTTGCATGAATTATAAATAAGCATTAAGTGTCTTTGATAGTATTTTTTTCATTTAAATGGCACAATGGAATCTGAGCCAAGAAGAAAGCAAGGTATAAATAAAGAAGGAAAGTGGTACAGCTCTTCATTCTGATAGCTAAAGGAAAGGCAAACAAAATATATGCCAGTTTCTTCAGATAAGTGTGGACCTTTACCACATTCTGGGATAAGAGAGGAGACTGAGTGTAGGCAGCACGTATTTCTACATCCATAGGCTTGAGCAAAGTGTCATGGAGATTGTGCCTGGTTATGAAGAATTCTGTACAGAAACCCAGATATAAGATAGCGCTTTTGCTTTCTTAACTCTCCTGAAAATAAAAAAAAGAAAAAAAGAGAGTCCTTCAGAAAGGCTTAAACACATATACCAAATGATTTCAAAATGAAGAATAAATACTATCATTAATTATGATTTGTAAAAGTTGCATATGTGACAAAGGCTTTATGTCAGCATAGCAACCTAGTGGTACTGACATAGCTTACACAGTTATGAAAGTTTAGTTCCTCAGATGTAAGAATTTATTCGAGAATATAAAGTAATTGAAACAACACATACAGGTGTGCTCACACAATCACAAACATGCACACACGTGCATATATCCATTCCTTTCACTTACCTGTCTATTCCTGTTTTCTGACGAAACACTGACTTACATTTTATCATGGAAAGAAGAAAACAATACTTTTGCAGGCTGATGAGAGCCTGAAGTGACTTATCACCAGTGACAGCTGTATGTGTAAAGGAGACTAACATTAGTCTGAAAGCAAGACGAGTGTGGGTTTAGCTGTTGGCGGAGTGAAAAGGAAACAGGGAGGCTGTGGCCCAGTGGCTTGCCAAATGCAAGGCACGTGTACCACTAGGAAAAGACAGCCAAGTATGGTTGACCTACTTATATCTGATCTGCTTTAATACTCTCTTATATCCAGTTCTTGAAAGCGTTAGATGTTTTCAGGGCCCTGAGTGCATTCCCTGTGGCCCCCAGGGTTCAGCTGCTAGGGCTCAGGGCCAACTTTGAAGATGCTCCTCTCTGGCCATGAGAAGCCCTGTGGTGACCTACCCCCCTGCACCTGGAAGCTTGCCCTTGATCTCTGCCTGAACAATACTGCAGGTATGCCTATGCCCAGTTGTGTGCCTTCCTGGCTCTGACCTAGAGCCTAACTTGAAGACATGACTGTGACTTTTTGGATTGACCTTGGGACTGCCTTATCTCTACAGACCTGCCTGATATTTTGGACTCTTGGCTGAACCCAGTGACCACTGCCAGAGCTAATTGCCTGTGTCTGTCCTGTGTGGCCCCTGCACTGCCACCACTGCCTGCCTCCAGGTCACCTGCCCTTGCAGGAGCTGCCTGCTCTTGCTGCTGCCTGACAGCTGTAATAGCTGGAGCAGCATAAGCATCTGATTACCAAGTGCAATCACTTATAGAGCATAAATGTCCTATAAATGCCAGGTGGAAGGTTAATAAAAAATAAGCACAAACAAAATAACCCTGTCTAATGTAAGGAGAGGACTAGATGACTTGAACAGCTCCATGCCTATTGTGTAATAGGTGGCTGCATAGTCAGTAGGAAGGGGGTTGGATTGGGTTGGTCTGATTTTGCTTCGTTTTCTACTTGTCATACTGCCTAAATAAAAGAGCCTGAGTGATCAAGCCAGCATGGAAGTGATCTGGTGACTGGGTGCATTGGGGTCCCTGAAAGAGGTGGGAGGACCCTGGAGGTGTTGGCAATTGCCTGGTATATGAACAGCTGCACTCTGGAGTAGTCAGCAAACAGAGAGGTCCCTTCAAGATGCTGAAGGGAGCAGCAACAGCTTTCATATTAGAAAGGCCATATGTTTCTATGCATGGCACATTCTGCGTCATGCACTTATATCACATCTAGAAAAAATTCTGAGATTCTGGCAGCCCCAACACTTGCAGTATTGCAGAGCTTGTGACTAGAGAATTTATATGAAAACAGAAAGAGAAAAATCTTTTTTTTTTTGGGGGGGGGGGAAGAAGTGTGTAAGTGTAGAAAAGAAATGTTTAAGTGTAGAACGCACAGTGGCTGAATTGTCTCATTGTGGTTGTGTCCTTGATCCAGTTTTATAAAAGTATTTGACTCTCAGGGAATTCCCTGCAGTTCTGTGCAAGCTCAAAGACTTTCAACTGGCAGGTCTTCTGCTGGCATACTGACCTGAGTTGTCTAGCCTGAATCTGGGCATTAGGCTTCACTTAGCTGAGATCACTGGCTGCGATCTCTGCTGCTGCACAACCACAGTGCGGAGCTCAGTGAGAGTGACAATTAGTTCTATGTTCAGCCTAAAAAAGAGAAAATGTGAAAGAGTTATCACATGGGAGAAGAGTAGAGAAATCCAGGTAGGTGAAGCCTACAAGGGAAGGCTTTTTTGTTTCTATATTCTGTTCAGGGCTATTTGGGAGGGGAGAGGATTTTTTTCTGCCTTTGGACAATGTTACAGTGCTGACTTATTAAAAAGAAAATGTAATCATTCTCATGGTAGTGATTCTGCCTAGCAGGCTGACAGGTTGAGCACACATATATAATGCAGTCTCTGAAAAACAGTCCATCTGATGTCAGGTCACATGAATGAGTCATGAGTATTTATCAGTATGTCTGAATATTTATAGTAGAAAAACAAATTTTGTTTTACATGGTACCATGCTCTGTGTCAAATAAACTTACGAAACTAGTAGACAGTCTAATACTGTCATTGCTGTAGATACCTAATTTTAGGTATTTATTGTCTTGCTTTAGATACAACTTCTGCTGTAGCCTGTAATGGATCTGTAGGAAATCTGAATGTCACTTCCTTTACTGCAGCAGTAATCATAAATTACCTCATGTCAAGTATGTTGAAAGTCCTCTATGGGTTTTATTTCATTATTTGGCTGTGTGTATACCTGAAACACCAGCATTGTTCAGTTACCTGGGGTCATTTTCATTCATAAGTATTCTGTAGACCTGTCATTTATAAATACCTAGGGTCCTTGTACACTCAAGTATAAAGTGTTCATTATTGCTCCAATCATTTCACACTTATTAAAGTCAATAAAATACTGTATAAAAGATATTGCCTAAGAAAAATGTACACCACTAAAATACTTAAACTTATTTATAACCTCTTTTTAAACATTCAAATAAGCACTCAGTGCCTGAATTAAATATATCTCTTGTAAGGGCTTCAGAGACATTTAAATGTCTTTATATGAAAAAGAAAATTCTTAGTTCAAATTTGTTTATGCAGAAGTTCTCTAGGCTTGCCTTTGAGATTTAAAATCATAATCTACTGAATTATGTTCAGAAAATTCCATTCAAAGAGAAGACTAAACAAATCAGCTGTAACAATTAAAAATTCCATAAGATCTTGCCATTTTTCCAATGCTAAAAGAAAAAAAAAAAAAAGAAAAACAAATAGGCTGAGGGAAATAATTTAATAGAATTAGGGGAGATACGTTCAGCTCTTGCTTAGATCACTAATTTGTTTGCGAACACTACCCAAAACTCCCACATTTTATATCACTATTCCAGCTATTATTATTTGCCTTAAAAATAAGAAGAGAACCTGCATCTTAGAGCAAAATAGCATTTAAGTAGAAAAATGCGTGAACAGCTTTATTTATTAAGTTTTAGACATACTGTCTCCAAGGTATCTTAAAACACATGCTTTTGCAGACTTTCCACAAATGCCTAAACAGATTATTTAAAAAAAATTAAAATCCCCATACTTTTATATTATATTCATATCTTCCTTTGGCTTAAGATAAACATTTCATACTACTCAGGTTTTATCCATGACCAACTGCTGATAACAGATTCAACCTCCCCATAGATTTATCCTTAACATTTTTCTTACATAAAGAATTATCTGCCAGACAAAAATGCAGGGTTTCTGTTTTAGTCTTAGTTTTCTCTTTTTGTTTTACAGGAAATAACCATGGTAAAGAGGCATGGTGGCTTATAACTGCAAAGGTCCACCTGGTAAATAATAATTTAGTTGCCATAAGGATCATTTTAGGACATCTTTCCTTCCACAGTAACAGAATTTCCTTATCTTGCTAACAGCTGCTTTGCTGCTACTATAAACAAGATGTTTATCTTCTTCAAATATCAAGCTTAATGCTGCCTCAACACATATGTCCAAACCCTGTGTTTGGATGGGAAATGATAAATTAAACTCTAGATTTCTAAACATCATTAGCATAATTTTGTTACAGCTGTAAAAACTTGTCACAGCCCATTGCACTTTATTTTATTTTCTTGGTTGTGGGTTTTTGGGGCGTTTGTGGTTTTTAATTATTTAATGTGTCTGTCAGAAAAGGGAAAATGTGGGTGTAAAATGGAACACATTTTCTATACTATCATCTTGTGAATCATAAGGAAGAACTTAACTTTTTCTGTGGGGGTGGTCAGTCACAGACAGCCTTAATTCTTCTTGATCACGGCCTACCACAGCTCATGTACTGATTTTCTCTCAGTCCAAGGGATATTTTTCTAGATGTTCAGTTTGCCATTGACTATACAGAATTAACCTGCAGATGCTCAATATTTTTTTTCAGGGTTTTATGTAATGTGATAATAATAACAAGAGAGGTTGTTGCAAAATCTTAAAACACCTACTGCAAAAATACACAATAATATAACCTCTTCTAGGTTCCTAGAAATCCAGATAGAATTATTGGTAAAGGACAGAAGTTGAGAGGAGTGAAAAATTCTCTTTAAAGATAAGTTATGAGAAAAAAAAAAAAATTTCTGTACACCAAAGAGACTGTGTCTACTATGTGTCTAGCAGCAGCTGCTAAACAGTGAAAAATTTGTTTTGTTCTTAGCCAAGATATCAGATGTGTTTGTCTGACAAAATGTGGATGTTCCACTTTCAGGCTTGGTCTCCCTCTCTGATGTGAATTAAAATGAAATATTGTTGCTGTTTGTTGAGAATGTCTCAAGGCATTTCTTAACTCTGTGTATTATAATTTGAAGAATCTTGCCATGGTTTCTTATTTTTGCTCTTTTACTTTTCCTCTGTCTGCATCTCTTCTGATGTCATATATTTCATTCTGTCCACACTTTAATTGTCAAACCAGCTGTCACCATTAGTTTAAGAATGTGGGTCAAAATAAAGTAAAACCTGTAATGATTAAATTAATACTGTGGATAATATCTATGATTTGAACAATAAAGGCTGAACATAAATAATAACTAATCTGTTTTCCTCTAGCATTGTCTACTATGAAACAATATAATTGTATATGTGGTATATGTGCAGGGCAGAGAATGGGTCAATGAAGCTGGAAATTATTAAATTCTCTTCCATTGACACAAGGTCATTTGTTATTGTCAAACACAGAAAGGAAAGGAGTATGTTTAAATACCTGTGGACCCTCACACCCATACACACACACACACACACACACACACACACACACACACACACACAAGTGCATTCCAAAAGGCAAATGCACCCATCTCCAGTCACAGCCTTTTTTTTCAACTTATGAATCATTGATTTTGCCTGTAAGACCATTTTGATCCCTCTTTGTTCTCCCTCCTAGTCAAGAGCATGTATTCTGTTCCCCAAGGAAGAACTTTACTGTCCATATTCACTGTATATTAACCTTATTTTTAGGTCAGTCCCTTCACTGGTAAAGGAAATAGCTCAGCTGTTGCAAGAACAAGTACTGAAGCTGCTTTCAGATACTTCTCTGAAGAGAAGCAAGCAGCAAGACCAAGAAATCTGTCAGTACTGCTTGTAAGAGAGTCTTATCAGAGATGTCTCAGTAAATAATGGAGTGTCCCAAAAGGAAATTAGATAGGAAAATGTATTTGTTCTGTTTAGCTGCCTCTCAAAGGCAGTGCTTTTGTGGTTTCTCCAACTTCTCCTTCGATTGTAAGGTACAATTAATAAACAGTTCCTGTGCATTGTGTTGTTCATCCTACATGATTATACCTGTACAGAAAGAAGATTCAGGGACCTTGTGACATCATGTCAAGAGAAGTTGGTGCTTTCCAATTTACAAAGAAAATAGCTTTTCTTGTTTCCTAATTAGAGTTGTTTGAAAGTAAGGTTCCAATTACTTCTGTTCTCTGGTGTGCTGGATCTCAATTGAGAGTCTTCCTCTGGCTATTCCTTGCTCCTTGACTGGTAGTCATCACTGGACAGTGTTGAGGCCAGAGGGGCAACAGTTACTTATAGTGTAGGTCTGGATCAAGCTCAATTTATACAGACCATATTTGGACTATGATGGTCTTCCTAAGCACATCATTACTGTTAGGGTCTTCCAAATTTTATTACTATGCATACCTTATCAAAAAAAGTAAAAGAGAATAAGATATCAACAACCAATATTTTTTTATTATTATTATTTGGAGCTGCATACTTCTTGGGATTTTTCTTTAATATTGTGATTTTAAGTATGTAAACGTAGGTGTCAGCTTTGCACTGAAAGTAGCTTCTGTTAAAATATGCTGCGTGTTATAGAGGAACACGCACAATGGTTTCTTCTTCTGTAGCATCTCTGTCACTAGATACTAACCCATTAAAATAATATGGCATAGGTAGCCATAGATCATTAATATGTAGAGTTGTCTTTTATATTTAGGAAGAAGATTGAAGAAACAAAAGCCACGGCAAAGACGTCTGTTAGATGCTGATGGTGGTACTATGGAAAAAAAAAGTTCAGAATTTATATAATACATATGTAAGAGCTAGGTGCTAGAATTAAACTTTCCACTTGAAAGTTGCATCATCTAAAACACCAGACTGAAGGAGCAGATATTTCTGAATTTCTACGCTACTTGGGTGATCATTCCATTCCCTATCACTTCTTGCTACTTTATGTGTTGCTACAACAATGTGGAACCTGATTTGGGAAAGGTTGTTCAACACTCTTCAGAAAAATATCTATTGGAAGACAGAGTGAATTGAGAAATAGGCTTAGACTGTACTTATATGAGCAGCTGATTAACAGCTGTTTACCAACTGATCTTCATAAAGCATTTCTGTTCTTTATATTGGTATCTGGCCATGCTTCACCTAATAATTTATTTCTAAGTTTAGTCTATTAGGAGTTTATATTACAACAATGCCTGAAGATGATTTTCAGAAAGAGAACTCTGCATTTCTTCTCCTACAGTTTCTTATCTGTGCAAGAAAATTCATGTTTTCAGGAAACATTTACAATATTTCTGTAAACCAATGAAGGGCAAAGCCATTTTTCTTTCAACTGACTGCAGTGTTATTAGCTTATGTTTCAGTATATACCTTTTGACAAAAAGAGTGCAGTAATTTGCTTTGTCATTATTTCCTCTGGTTCTGCTAAATATATGACCATTATCACATATTCTTATCAATATTTTCCTCAAAAGTGCACGGGTCCTCATACAAAGTAACCTGCACATATACAAATCGTTTCCTTCTTTGGTGCTTCAAACTGGGTTAAATCGTATTGAAACTGGTGAGAGTAATGAATGCCCATCACTGAGGCTAAAAGCAGGGGGGGAAAGCTTGTGGAAATGGTGGTAAGCTTCAAAATGCTGAATGCTATCTACTGGAGCTGTTCCTGTTTGTAAAAATAAAGACCTAAGCACAAAGGACACACATGGATAGAAATGCTGGATACAAACACATGCAGACTTGAACAGTATCCCAAGAAAAGACTTTTGGGATAAGTGCTGGCTAGAACACGTCTTGGAATCTGAGCAAAGAAATGGTCTCCAGCTGTTTGATTCTTCTTATGTAGAAAGAAACACAATTTTGCATACATTTTTTCTAAATATAATAAGCATCAAAGACCTACCTACTTTTAGCCATTTCTTCCCAAAACAAGATCAATGGGCAGAACCAAACACAAGTGACCCACTTGGATGTATACATAAGAACTCATGAGGGCAAATGCCATACGTTCTTGTTTGGTTTTTTGTTGTTTGTTTTTTTTTGTTTTTTTAATCTGGATTACTTTAAACTGTATTTAGTATTTCATCACACCTACCAAAACCAAATGTGATGATAGATAGCCAAAGTCATCATGATCACTTCAGAAGTCAAGTTTACAGGAACTGCAGGTGAGAGGCTCTATCAATTTTCCTTCAACATGAGGACTGATGGCTTGTCCAAGACCAAAACAGTAAACAAGGATCAAAGCTACAATCAAAATTCAGGAACTCCTATTATGTTTATGCTTGAGCAGGAAACTATAAAGTCATGGGGATAAAACTAATAATTGCAAGTTTAACTAGGGTCTTACATTTATAATGCACTGAATCTGTAACAAGTGGAATTAGACTCTACATTCCAGATTGTAAAGCTTCACATGGCAATGCCAAAATCTTATTTCTAATTATGTAAACAGTTTTACAGCTTTGTATGATACGGAAATAATTTTCAAAAGTCTGTCTCATATATGTTTGATTATTCTGGACATCTAGTATCTGTTCAACTGATTTGAGCTGCAAGTCTGACACTTTTAAATTGTTTACAACATAGAAATTATGGATGCCTCTCAGATGCTTTGTTGTTGCTCTTTAGGTGGCCTGACCTCATAGATGCTTTTTGCTACCTCAGAAAAAACAAGGAATAAAAGGGATTTTGAAGCAAGTGCTCAGAAGCTAATAGAATATTTTAGACCAGAGAAAAAATATTTTCTCTTAGAAACATGTGTTCAGGTCAGATAGCTGAACAACAGTACAAGACTACTGATTTCTTTGGGTATGCATTTTGTCCCTATGCTATTTAAGAGCACTATGGTATATCACAAATTTGCACCAAAAAAAAAACCCTTAGAGTTTGTTCTAATAGATCTTTCTGGAAGAGCATTTCTGAATTTTAACCATATTTTGTGACACATAGGCCACACCTGATATGAAAGAAAAAAGTAATATTTAAGTAGAATTATTGTGTCAGTCTATTATCATACTACTTTCACCCAGTTTTCTGTCAAGACCATGATGAATGGACAATAAGGGAAGCATTAAGAAAATTAAAGGTGCAAGGTTGAATTTTGAAAGGCAAAATTTCAGTCTGGCATATCAGAAATGGGACTAGTTATTGCGTATCTTTTTTAAAATGTGATATCAGAACACAAAAGATCAAGGTAGATGTATTAAGAAATGTTGAATAGCTGCTGTGTTAAAAATGTGTATGATACAAGAGAAAAATAAATCATAGTTCATTAAAAAATACAGAAATTAAATTTGTGAATCTTAAAAAATATTACTGCACCCATTTCAATTTGCCAGTTAACTCCTGTGTCTTTTTCAGCTCTGTAACTGACACTAACATTTAGGAAACTCTATAAAGCAAGGTTTAACAGCATAAAGGAATGTGCTTTGATGCAATTTCTTGTTCTCTCTTTCTCTGCTTCCTCTCTGCCCTTTGTATCAAGCTCTATTTTCTTTTCCCTTCATTCAGATCGCCCCTCAGGCTTCCCTAGGCTGGCTGTCTGATGTGTTCCATGGTGTTATCCTCCTCCTTTTCCCATGAAGCCAAGCTTGACTTGTCCTCAATTTTTTTTACGTTAATAAGTTCATTGTGTTTTTTAGGTCATGGTTCTAGTTTTGTGGTTCATAGTTCCTGAATTCTAGTTCCCCTAGTCAGCATCTTCTTTTGATACAAATACATCCTAAAAATGGTTTCCTAAATATTTCTTCAGTTAAATGACCATAAAATAATATAATTAACTTTAATGGGATGATGAGGATGTGTACATATTATAAATGTGCAATTGTGCTATCTTATGGACACTTCTTGTCCTTTCCGCCTGGTTCCAAAAACCCTGAACAGCACTGATTCTTCCTCTGGCTAGGAGATTGGCAGCTTCCTAAATGTGGAGCTGATACTATTAGCTTCTTCTTCCTTTGAATCTGTTTAAATTTCATCAGAGCAGATGTTCATACATTTTCTAAGGAAACAAAATTTCGTCATAAAATGATTCTTTATCAGAAAATAATAATTCATTTATTGCCTGCTATATTACAGTGAGAAACTGTTTCTACATTCAGCTCAAGGTTCAAATTTCAGTATATCAGATGAGAATAACTCAAAATGGAGAACTCCCTCACCTCTTCAGCTGATTAAATTTCACTTTCCTCAGCTCATGAAGGTGTGCTGCATCAAGTTATGTGCTGGGAGAGCAATTAGAGTACCAGATGATGTAGCACAATTGAAGAGTCCCATGTGGTTACATGATGAGAGAGTTTTTAAGACACAGAGTAGCCAAATAATATGTCTTCTAAGGGGACTTTTCAGCATAAACCCTTGCCTAAAAAGCACTGCCCCAGCTGTTGTGCAGAGCCCTGGTTTCTTGTCCATTCCTTGACCCATGTGCAAGGAGCAGCTGGTTACCAGATTAACAAACCACCAAGTAACTCTGTCTGGCATGTGAAGTCATGGAAAAGAGTAAGGCCAAGGTACCATGCTAGAAATAAAATGAGGCAATTATGAGAAGCAAGTCAACACTGTGCATCTTACAATCAGTGCATGCAGTTTGACAGGTTTTGCATTCTTGCCAGTATCACAGCTCAGAGCTCATTTCACTGAGCAGCTGCAAAGGTTGGGAAGCTTCCAGCTCACAGGAAATTCTAAATTTTTTTGTTTGTTCATTTTGGGCTGATTCAGAACAAAAAAACTTTTTTTTTTTTAAAGAAATTTTCTGGAAACTGTAATGCTGTTTTTTAGCTAGCTCTGCTTCACAAACTACTACATGGCAGCATGGTACACCAATTACTGACACTCTCAGTTTGGCTTGAAAGTGGAATCTAAGTGCTGATGGCTATAAATGTCACTCTGAGGAAGCACTGCCCAAATAAAATTATCCAAACATGAACTACCTAGGTTGTCCACTCAGTATTCATAAATTTTAATAGGTATTTTCTCTTGCTGATTTAGAAAAAAAATTATTGTCAAGTGCCAAAATGGACAAAAAAAAAAGAAAAAAAATCTTCTTTTTGAAATAATGCTCCGAATCTCTTTTATCAAAGAAATACAGTAGTCTATACCTACAAATTTATCTTTGCTGTAAAAAGATTCGATATTTAAAAGTCAAATGAAAAAATGTATTCGGCATAGATTCTTCAGCAATTTTGTCCAGGCCACACAGGAATCCAAAGCAGAAATGTAAAACTTTCTAGCATATCGCCTTAAAATTTTACAGAATTTACATTGGAACTTTTTTCTGCAATCTCATGCTTGAATGGCTTTATAAGAGTAGAAATGCTCATCAACACTTCTCACATACAGGGTAAATCCAGTGTGTTTCATCATAATTTTAAACCAGCTTAGTTTACCTTTCTTCTGAAAAGTCGGTGGTGCTTGTAGTACCTATGTCATATATTACCATGAAAAATATTTAAACAAACATGCATTATAGCCCCAAACAACCACCACTATCACAACCTGTACCAATGTTTGGCCACACTCATAAAGAAGAAGGTGTTACTTATGTTTAAGTGGAATTTTCTATACTTCACATTTGTGCCCATTGCCTCTTGTCCTATCACTGGCCACCTGAGAGGAGAGTTTATCTCTGTCTTCTTTACTTCTTCCATCAGTTATTTACACACATTGATAAAATTCCCCTGAGCCCTCTTTTCTCCAGGATGAGTAGTCCCATCTCTATCCTCGTATGTCACGTGCTCCAGTTATTCAGTATTTTAGTGGCCCTTTGCTGGACTCATTCCACTCTCTTGGACTCTCCATTGTTCATACCTCTCTTGTACTGGCGAGCTCAGAATTGGACAAGCACTCCAGATGTTTCTCACCAGTGCTAAGCAGAGGTAAAGGACCACCTCCCTCAACCTGCAGGCAACACTCTTCTAGTCGGTGTCACAGTAACATATGTACATCAGTTTGGAAACCTCTACTACTTCCCTTGTTGTAAAGCTGTTCCTATAACAGAAATTTTCAGCATCAACCGATATCTAGTATTTTCATTAACTGTAATAAGAATTCAATGCCTATGAAAAGTAGGACTAAATAGGTTGCAACTAAACATGTAGTTGTTGGACTTTGGACAGAGACCTAGAAAAGTCAAGTTGGTAAATCTTCTCAATCCTCCAAATTCTGCCTGCTAATATTTGCTTTATTTTAGACTTAAAAAGGAGGAGTTAGCTTCTAGCTCGCATAAGTCTAGAAAATTTAAATCAAATAATGAAGTTAAAATTTCACCCTTTTCTTCTCATCAAATAAAGCTATTCCTTCCACAGTCCTTGAGGTGTATGAAATCTGCTCAGCAGGTCCTCTGTTTTGACTGGAGAATGACCTCAGACTATTCACATCACTAGAAAAGTAAGTGCCAGGTAGCTGTGGGTCACACTACAGCCATAATACTATGGACACTATTCAGTCCTGATGTTGTCCTGGTCCCAGTCCCAAGTGTGCACATGATCTCAGTAATCTCCTGACTTACTGTCACTAAATCCAAATTGCTACATCACCAAGCACACATCCCAGACGCAAGGCAGAACTAACAGATAAGCAGAGGCAAGATGTTAGTCGTTTTTTAAACTGCCACTCAGTTATCCTATCTTAAACTTGCCCGAGTGCATTAGAAATGCTTACACTATTAGACACAGGTTTGCAGAGCTCAGCATTAAATAGCAGATAAGGGGTGGGATGTTGAATCTGCCTCAGTTGTACTGAATATGAATACCATTTCAGCCTGTTGCAAAATCAAGCAGGTTTGCTTAAGCTGATGAAGGCTTTTCTTCATCTGCCTTCAAAATATTAGATATTTCCTCTTCTACCCATTAGCTCTCTGGGAGCTGCAAAACCATACATAGTCTTTCCCAGAGAAGACCTTGTTTCAGTGTAGTTTGAAAGATGACTTTTTCCTGTAGATTGGAATAGCAAATTTGAGGTTTGGACTTGTTTTGTTTTCAAATTGTCACTATGAGTTATCAGATATAATGGTCAACATCATTAATAACATCTATAAAGACATATAGACCTAAGACACATACTTCAAAGACTTAAATTAGCTTATCACAACTCAAGAAAAAGACCTGGATAGTTGTATGAAATCATCAGCTTTGTGCTCAGTGGCAGTCAAGGCAGCGAACACAAAATATTAACATTTTTAGGAGAAAAAAAAAGAGAAGAAAACATTAAGCACCATTACACTGTTTCAGTTCTTTCTATAGCAGTAACTTGTATGCAGTTCTCTTCTTTCTATCCCAAAAGTAAACTCAAGGAGGTGCAGAGAAAAATTGACAGATGATCAATGTTTTGATTAAGTTTTGATTAAATTTTCGTAGCTGTCATGCAAAGATCTCTAAGGCTTTTCTCAGCTATGGAAGCCAAGGAACCAGCTGAATAGTATTTCACTGCCAAAGTACTGCTTTTCAGAGTGGGATATGTTTGGGATTTGATAGGTAAAAGGCAATTGAGTAGTATTTCAGGCTTAGCATATAAAACTGTGAGGCTTGCTAAGATCACTACTCCAAAAACTACTACAATAGATTGCCTGAAGAGGTCATGACTCTCCATGAATGAAGCTTTCTGAGAATATATGATAAGAAATATTTACCTATATAGTTAATCTCATGTTGTGATAAGGGGAGGGGCTGTATAGCAACTTAGAATCCCTTCCAAACTTTTTTTTCTATGAACTATTCTTTTATCTGTGCTTTGCCGATGTCCATGAGTAGCCTTTTGTGAGACTCAAAGAAAAGGGAAATCATTCCCCATGTTACAGCTTTTATCATCAGAATTACATGAGAGATTACTGCTTCCTCTGGAACATCTAAGAAATTGCTGTGATATAAAAAGTACAGTGGGAAACAATTTCTTGGTTGAAATTTATACCGTGATTGTAATACATGGGTTTTGTGTGTCAGTGTGACTTGCCCACAATGAAAAAGTTAGCCAAATCGCACTAATTACATCTGATAAGCTTGGCATATGAATCACATTGTTGAACATTCTTCTTTGGATTCTCCCTAATTAATTACAGTGTTTTTCTTTCAGAATAATTACAAATTCTACAAAATGAAACAAAATATGCCATTATAGATCTGGATTATCTACTCTGTATTTAAATTTTTACAGCAAAAAGCAGAAATAGGCCCTTTTTTGTTTGGTTGGTTTGTTTCTCTAATGAACATAGTGATTTTTTATTTTCTCAATGTATATTTCACTAATAAAATCACAAGGATTTGGAAAGGTCAGTTTTATTTAATGGATTCTTGTTTTATCACTGATAAGAAAGGAAATAAACAATTTTTATTTAGTTTAATTGCATTCCTGTTGATTCTAGACTACAATCAAATCATTTCAATAAGCTTTTGTGGTGTTTTCTGGAAATCAAATGTTAAAGAAAAAAACCCCAGCATCTTTTTATAAGACCATAAGAAATAATACACAAGAGAAGAACCATAGTTGACTAATCTAGTTGTCTGCTTATTCATTATAGAAACCTTTAAACTGAAAAAAAAAAAAAAATACTAAGCATTTCTCAATATCGTGCAAAATTACTACTTTTCCAATGTTTTAATGCAAGAAGAGTTGGGTCTATTCACCTAAAAAAATAATGACTGATATGGATAGTATTTTAATTGATCTAATGACTTCCAAAGTCTGATTAAAAATTTTGTGAAAGACAAGAAACAAGGACAAATCCTGTTTTATTTTATAAATTTTATATTTATTGCCTTTTACTTACTTTGAGTGTACTCCTTTGTTCATACTTTACAAGAACACATATCCAATTTGCCTCTCTGTATTTTTATTATTATTTTTATTTATATTATTTATTTTATTTATATTATTTATTATTATATTTTTATTATTTTTTTTATTATTTTGTGTATCAGCACTGTCATGTCCCATTTTCTACATAAAATAAACAAAATCAGATTTTTATGAATCAGAGAGCAATAATATTAAAATACTATTTGTCTTTACCTTAAAATGCCATAGAAATTCTTCTATACTCTGGTTGAGGACAACCTAGATATGTTTTAATACAAGGTCACAATTTTTCTCATTTTCTTATCTTAAAGCAACTTTCCATTACCATATGGTGTTACAACTCAGAATGCAGTAAATTGGGTCAGAAAAAGAGCCAGAAAAAAAAAAAAAAAAACAGCTCTGAAACTGAGGATTTAACACAATGAACCTAACTGGTGGAAGTTAACTGAAAGAGCATTCCTATCTTAGGCTGTTAGCAGGATAATATTCTTTAGAATTTTGCTAGTATTTCACCTGCTAGTATTTCAAATTCAGGGTGAACAAGCATTTGCACTAGACGTGATTTTACCTGTTGGGGAAACTAGCCCTGCTTCTTTGCGTTTGAATAGACAGATTTGTGCTATTGTATGTTTCTCTGAAAAAAAAAAATCCCAAAAACACTGATAAAACTCCTCAAGCATTCACATTTTAAGTGCACTGTAATAAAGTGTCCAAGTTCTCTTTTTTCATTTGTCAAATAAAAGTATATTTTAGTTCCTTACTGTACGTGCAATAAAACAATAATTGATGAACACCAGAAGGGCTTTCTGGGGCATATTATACATTTGACAATCTAAGAAAGCAGAAGAAGAAACCACAAAGGATATTGATTTTCTATGAAAGGGCAAGGCTGATATTTCTTCATTTGAAGGTTTTGCTTTTCCACTGAATACCACAAAGAAAATCCAGCATATAAGGAAACAACATAAGAAAACAGTATATCATAGAAAAAAATGAATTATTTCAGAATTAAACCACTTCACATGCCATCCTATGGCCCATAATGGGAAGAAACCCATTATGTACTGCAAAAAAGACACTTAATACAGACAAATAAAACCATTTCACGTGTGTAAAAATATTAATCCATTCTTCTTTGCCATGTATCGTTTCTCTGCTGGTGTTTGGGTTGACAACAAAGAAGATGCTCCCAAAGCATCCAGAAGTGTTTGTTTTCCTTTAATGAAGCAAATGTCAGAATTCACCAGAACATCTGTGATGAATGGCAACTTTAACACCTCTAGTGTTTTTCCCAGAGATGTACGTTTTCCTGGTAAAGTTTTCACAGGTAGAATGTCAGTGGAAAAAGAGAAATAACAAGACTTTTATGTCTGATGGTTAGGGTACAAACATATGGAAGGCTGAGGATCAAGTTCTTATCCTGCTCAATTTCAAACAATTTGAAACCCCTCAGACACAAGGGGACAAGAGCACTCATCCCACACTGAAACCCCTGGATTTGTCCTGAACACCAATCTAATATTGTGCTCCACAAAGACTTCTGTTTTCCTTCCAGTGGAGAACAAAAGCAAATTTCAGAATCTCAGAAGTCACCATGCAAGAGAATAGTCACCTTGCCATCAGCTACATAGGTAACAGACCTTCAAAGTCAAAAAGTGGGATGCCTTATGCCATCTCCTTTTGTAGTCATGAAATACTTATGTGCTTGGTCTTTTGGCTCTTCTCTTTGAGTTGGTTAAGGAAATGCCCTTCAGAGTGGAAAAGGAATCAAAAGTAAGCCTTAGTTCTACCATTTTTCCAACTTTTTTTCTGTATCCCTCTTGTGTATGGGCTTCTCAGTCACAGGGAAGAAGAAAATAGAGGGCATGGAGATCACTGTCTCTTTTTAGTCTAGCTCTTCCTTTTCTTTGCTGAATGGCCAAATCATGAATTCTGCAGTGATTAGACTGAGCTACATCATCATACTTAGATGTTAATGGTTCCTGCCAGGTATGGAAAGTGTTGAACATAAGCTGGTGCAAAACTTAGACTTGCTACATGAGGAGTTGTTGCTGTAGCAATACAATAACATCATGGACAATCAGGATAGCTAATTTTTAGGAAAAGTAAAATCAGATGGGAATAAATAGAAAACTGGGACAATTTAGATAGCCTTTACTTATCATGACCTCATATAAAAAATGGAAGTGACCATAATAAAAGTAGGATATAGAGCTTCTATGCCTATAAATAAAGTTTCATATTTTCATTGCTATTTATCATCAAAATGGCCTTTAAGATACAGCTTACACTTTCTTGAAATATACAGTTCTGGCCTGTAAGTGTATAAAGCGCTTTCTTTAGTATGATCTCAAACAAGAAAAGTAAGTTGATTGGGCTATGGTGAAGAGTCACTTCTAGGTAGTCAAAGAGAATGATACTAATTCTTTTGTATCTGGCAAAACAATGCATTATTTAAGACAGAAATCTGAATGGTACCCATAGCACACTGAGTTTGTGTCTACCTTAGTGTTTTAAATGAGGAGAGTGCTTTTGAAGTGAGTCTCCAAATCTTCCCCACTTAATAGGGTGGGAGACCATGTCACGCTGCAGTCATAAAACACATGGGCTGAATTCTTTTCAGATTAAACTAAACTGCATACTCTAGCAGTGCACCTCCAGCCACTGAGGGGAGTTCAGTCCATGTGGCTAGACTGGAGCTAGTATAAGCAGGACCGCTGGAACATGGGTATACTGTGGGTGTCAGGTACCCAGTCCCAAATATTTCACTCAGCAAATCAACTTCCACTGCACAGCCCAACTTACTACTGCAGATCCAACCAGAGGCATTATTTCCTTGTTTTCATGTCCATGTTAATGCATCATCTTTTCTGCAGCTTAAACATCCATTGATCACAAGTCTGTATGGGAATATTCCTTTATAAAAGCATTCAAAGTAGTTCTATATTATAGCACAAGTAGCATTAAGAAACCCAAGAGTTTGGGAAACCAGTTTGCAAGCCAAACCTTGTCCTCTGTCTGTTGTTCTGTCATGACTCTTGTGGAACAGCATTTGATGCATCATTTTGACATACAGCTTTTTTCATAAAACCAAAAACCTTATTTTAAACGTTACTATAGTGGAATTCCTGCATTATTTAAATTTTAATAAATGGAAAAAAAGTTACAATCTGTATAAGTTTTAAGGTGTACATTTACATGAAACTAGAAAAAAATGAATATAAAACGAAAAAAGTCATTAAAATGCCATGCACTAACTTGTTTTCAGAACTGGAGAACATACTGCAGTTCATGCTGGTATAATGTTTGCAGGATTTTTTGTAAAACTCGGTAGCATCTGCTGAGTGCTTATGAGGATTTTCAAATCTACACTCAGCAATATAAATGAAAGATCACCAATTTTATCTTTAATAGCACTTTTTTCACACAGGATCTATATATAACTCTGTTATGTATACATACAGTTTCACATACATGTAGAATATTAATTGCTCAAAATAGTATTAAGTTATATTTATGTCAGGCATTTTGAAAAAGTCCATAATGTAAGTTACAGAAGTAATTACAAAGCAATGCTGTATTTATTCCACCTCAGGGATTATGTAATTTGAGAGAAAAAATGTTTGACAAAATTATGAATATTTTTCTGCCTTTTTTATGTAAGTACTAAAGGTTAACTAATTTTAAAATAGCATTTCATATCTCAGACTTCTCTTGGACAGTTTTGAATCTGAATTTATTTTTACTTAAAATTTAACAAGCTACATACGTAGAAGGCAACTTCATGATCTTTCACTGCTGTAACAGCTAGCTTCAGTACTTCAGTTTCATAATTGTTTATTAATACTACTCCAATGTAACCTAAGAGCACATCTCACTGCTCATGCCATATGCACACAAGTAAGATAAGGTGCTTTGAAGTCACCATCCTTGGAGGTATTTAAAGGACGTGGCACTTAGGGACATGGTTTAGTGGTGGAGTTGGCAGAATTAGGTTAACGATTAGACTCGATAATCTTAAAGGTCTTTTCCAGCCTAAATGATTCTATGATTCTATGAGCAAACTCACCTCATAATAAGAAAGGGAAGGAAATCTCTGTGAAGTCTTCAAGTTTTCTACAACTATTGCCCTACTTGGTTTAAGAATATAGAGATTTGGTGAGTTTTCAAAGTTTCTGCAAAAGACACAGAAAAGTCTAAGGGTGTGACTCCTAACTTGCTGGAAAAACTTATTTTGATGCTGCTGATATTGCACTTACTTATCCCTATTATTGAATTATTACACACAGAGGTATACCACTAGGTAACCTTGTTCATCTACAGTAAAGTAATTGTACTGATCCTCAACAAGCCTGTTTCTTAAGGCTGCTTCTACGTATAGAAAGTACAAATATAAACTTACTTTTGCCTATAGTAGTTGAAGACATCTTCTGACAAGTAGTAGTACTAAAAATCTCCACAACTGTTAGAATTATAAAATTGAAGTGAAACAGAAAGTCTTCATTGTATTCCTTGCTGATCAAGTGTTATTCACACTTAATACCAATATCTATAAATGCACTGACTTCTGTTTACCTATCTCTAAAGCACATAAAATTAAGCTAAATATGTAGGACTGGTGCCAGGATTGGACAGAGCTGGACTAAAAAAATCTCATTCAAAACAGCAAAAACTGAGTAAGATTTCACAGAAGTCTAGTATCAGACATCAGGAAAAGAGATGGACCTGAACTTCACCTCTTTTACAGAAATTACAAGAGGTCCTTAAAGATGTCTAGAAATGGATACTATTGTATTGTAGGGTAGGTAAACTATATCTCACAAGAAACTGAGAAGTTTAACAACAGAACCTCCAAAATAATAATCAAACCTATGAATACTCAAGCCCTAAGGCCCAATTTGAAAACAAAAAAAAATTCTGCATGCCCAACACTCACTATTTGAAATAAAACGATCAGAAATAAAGTCCATGAAGTGAATGAATAGTAAGATTCACAAGTCTTGCATCAGATGCTATATTTGCTGTATTTGGTTGTTATAGTTATTTAAATTGAGAAAGGATTTTTTTTCTATACAGAATAATGATATATTTAGGGCAGAGAATATGTACCTACTATTTTTGCTTAGTTTAATGCAGCATTCCCGTCATCATTTTTGATGGATTCATAATTGATAAATAAATTTCTTTCATAGATAGGCAGATGGATGGGTGGATGAATATTTCTGTGTGCATGTGTATGTGTGTTTTTGTGAAGTAAACCTAATACAAGTCTCACAATAGGCATATCTATTTAACATATGTTACATATGAAAGTTACATATGAAAGTAGATATTATCTAAGAATGATATTCAACTCACTAAATGGGGGTCTAACAAAAAAAGTAAATTCTTTTAAAATTTACCAGTAGTGTTGCATTAGTTTTAGTTAATCTTTGAAAATGTGTGATTATATTTGAAAACACTCTTTTTGCTGAGATTTTAGGTAGCATATAGGATTTGTGTGGATTTTTTACATACTTAGGAAAAAATATTAACATTTTTAAGAAAAAATAATTCATAATAATGAACAGCTCTTTAATCCAAATTAACTGGGATTCTTTCCTTAGGGATAATGCCAGTATTTGGTATTATGTATTTTTTATAAATATTCTCAATTTTTTTTTACCAACTCTTATATCTGAATTCAAAAAAGACTTAGGTCTGAAGAAGCTACAGTGCATTGATCTTACCTTTCTCCTTTTTATGTATTATGGATATAAAATCCAACATCATAGCTGGTGGAAATTCTTTTTAAGTCAAGGACTTCATTGAAACTGTCAATCTGTTCAGGAATGAGTAATAGTTTATTTTGACTTCAGATTCTAGTAAACAGACATCAGGCAACTTATGAGCTGAAATAATTTTTATGCTCCTCTCTGTTCTTCCTGTGTTACACCTCCATCTGCAACTGCTGGAGCTTTAAGATGTAGTAAAGGAAAGTAAGTATATTTCTGAAGAAGTATGGACTGTTACTATTACTGTGTGTACTGCAGCTTCATATGTTGGGTTTTTAATGTTAATGACTACTTATATGCTCCATTTTTTTTTTTTACCTCTGAAACATAAGAATTAGCAGAAATATTAGGATCCTGACATTCTCTCTTCCATGACTGTATCGCTCAGCTGGTATTTTTTTTCTGCATATTAATTAGTATACTCTGTCTTAAGCATTTATTAATTTCCTATATGTTCATTGTCCTCCAAGCACCTATGAATTGTAAAATCATAGACTAGTGAAACAATTTTGGTTTGAAGGGACCTCCAGAGATCATCTAGTTCAACCCTAAGACTCAAAGCTCATGGTGAGCTTAATGATCTCATGTTGAAATTATTTCTTAGTATTACTTAGTATTTCAATATGTATATGTTCACATTGTGTATTGGGATGTTTTGTTGTATAATAATATTTGTTATAAAGTACCTATAGGAATAAGATATGCTTTCTCCTGATGATTGTGTAATGTTTTATCAAGATTCATACAAATAAATATGGCAAGATCCCTAATCGGCCTTTATTATCTCTAAAATAATTTTTACTTGTGGACATTGTGCAAATATCAGATAAGTGGTTTTGGTTAGGGTAAAGTTAAGTATTATAGTTCTTTTTCCCCTCCTAAATATACATATACAGTTCTTTACACTGTACAAGTTACATATATGTTGCAGATCCACATGACAAACAGCAGACCTCAGACCTAAAATGCCTTGTGTCATTCTATTATAACTGTACTAATGATTTGGACTATTAGACAGTAAAACACTAATTGGTATATAAAAAAAATAGATTAGGCATGCTCATATTTTAGGTTTAACTTCTACATTTGTCCAAGTAAAATCTAGGCATCTAGTCTAGACTAGTCACCCTCTCACCTTTAGGTAACAAGAATTTCAACTGCAGGGTAAATACTTTTCACAAAACTTGGCATCCTTGGAGTTTGTTACTATTCAGTCAATGAACTTTTAATGATACACAGTGATATCATACCTGTTTAGCTTTTTTTAGAAAATTCATAGCGTGTCATGTCTTTAAAACAAAGAGGAAGATAGATTCATCATCATGCAGAAAAGTACGTTTATTATTATCCATTTACAAGGAGTATATTGGCTTCCTAGGGATTTTCCATAGGATTGTTTTTAATAAGTTCTAATTACACATGTGTATGATTCTCATCACTGCCTCATCGTTACACAAGAAAGACATTTGTAGATTTTTTTCCTCACTGAATTGCTGTTTAAAGAAGTAGCAGTTAGAAAATCCACTTTTTCAGACAGGCAGCAAAAGTACTGGGTAAAATAGATAACTAGTCCAAAGCTGCTCTCATGTCTGTAGTTCAGCTGAGTATGAAAACTCATTTTTCTAAAATCATTAATAAATACATTAATTTGAAAATGTCTCATCCTTCCTCCCAGGAACTGAAAATACCATTGACAGTAATATCAAAGCAGACTAACACATTTTCTCATTTTAAGTCCTTCAAGCACTTCAGAAGGCAGAGTAGAGAGAAGTAGAAGGACGAGACAGAAGATAGGTGCACTACCTGTGAGTAAAGGAGGAAATTTCTGTGTGGATCAACAGACCATAGGAGAGTTTGTTTGTTTATTTTTTAACATATTAGAAGGTATTGGTTTCAAATTGAGTTAATCCTTCTTAGTTCATGGATCATCGACTGGGTAGATTGTAACAGCTCCTTTGGAACCATTATGGTATGTCATTTCAATTCAGCCATTGAAAGTGTGTATTCAGCCTCTCTGTTCAAACTCCACATAAAATGTCATTGAAATCATTACTCTGTGTGCTCAGCAGATTGTTTTTAAACCTTCACCTAATAGGCATTTGTTTTTTCTTAGTATCATAAACAGTTAGGCCATACTGTAAATGAACTGTTAAAAATGTATGCTTTAAAAGCAAAAGTAATGGTTTAAGTGCAAGAAAAACTTTAGAAATCAAACAAAAATCATCCAGAAACCTTTTTAAATTGTTATATAAATTTAAAGAAAAAATATTACCAAAGTAGAAACACCTTCTTAGATGAGAGCACTTTGCCAGGTTACATGGGTATGGAGCTGGTTGTCATTAGCATGCTGAGCATGCCATAGCTCTGACCTGTTTGCTAAACCTGCAAATAAAGTCATGATCAGATTCAACAGAGGAAGCTTAAAGTACATAAGAGAGGCCTCAGAGTTGATGAGCATTTGGGAAATCTTAAAAAAAGGAACTGAACCGTGCAAAGCAATTCCATCTTTGCCTTTTAGGTGTAGTAGATGCATCATCAGTCTTAAAGGTGAACAACACTGGACAGTAATAGTCATTAATGCTGAAAGCCAGATGTTTTTCTGGTGTCAAGTAAATTGGTGGAGCTATAGCTGTTTACACCCTCTGAAAAGACAGTTCCTTAGCTTCCTCTTTCATCTGAAGGTGCTCTTTGACCAATGCAATGTGTTATATATTTATGTGTTATAACAAAGCATTAAATAATATTAAATAGGATTAAGATGACAACAAAGAACTACAGAAGGCAACAACATTCATTACCTTTTCAAATAACAAAAATTACAATATAGGTCAACAGTTAACACTATTGATACATCTGCAATGCAGAAGACTGCAAAAGATATTCTTTAATTCTTCCAGCATTTCAGGTAGAAATAATGCCCCACTTGCAAGCAGTGAAGACTATCCTCCAAAGAAGATAATTCAGTTGAAGCTAGGGAAACAATATGTGTAAAGTATATCGCCTGTAATGATCATTTCCAATTTCAAATTTCTCTTCTAAAACACCTATCTCAGGGAACATTTCTGTGGTCCAACTTATATCACAGTATAGCAAATTTCCTGTTATGACAGAATAATCAATTACAGTCCAGAATTTAAATTAATATTTCCAAGTTTTAGTATATGTTATTTTAGGATCCTTTCATAGCAATTGAGTTTAAATTCTTCTTCCTCTCTTAATAAAAAGGAAAAAACCCAAAGAGCATTAACACCAGAAAATATGTGGTAATTATGTTCTGCCTTGCATGTGTTGATTTTTTCAGCTGCAAGTAGATTCTGGTCTCTAACTGACAAATATACCCAGTACCAAAAGAGACTATAAAATGATGTTTTATAATGTGAGTGAATGTTTTCTCATGAAATCCGACGGCAAATGACAGAAAGTGTTGTCTTCAACGAGGCCAAAATAAGAGAGTAAGGAAAAAAAATCTGATTTCAAATTTCACAGCTTTTGAAAAACAAAGCACCTCAGCCAAAACACAATTCAAATTCAATTTTGAAATAGTTCATATTTTCCATTAGCTGCCTTCTCTTTTTGTAATCCATAAGAATGGACCTTGTGATGTGGTTCTAAACTGTTGTATTTACAAATGAATCATATGTTTTTCTACTGATTACAGAAAAAACTCCTAATAGAACACAAGCGGAGGCACAAAAAAGCAACTGGCATAAGTGGTGTATGACCTGTCTGCTTCCTCTTTTCCTCCTGCAGCCTTTCACTGAACAAAGGCCACCCCATTAGATGCATATTCAAAAGAGTTAACAGTGTACAAAATGTTATGCTCTCAGAAAAAAGAAGAGCCTTTACTTGTCTAGAATTTAGAACGACATTATAAATGTGGCTGCTTTTCTGAAGCTGTTACAGATACAACTTCCAATATTCCTTTGAGACTACTGCATTATTTCTGCTAGATCTTAGAGCAGAAGCCCAGAGTCATTCATCATCTCTCAATATGACGTCTCTCTGACCAACAAGTCACTTAGCAAAATCTTCCAGCTGGTTGGCAGTATTATATGCAAAGAGAGCAGCAAATCTCAGGGGAGAAACAGACTCTTTCCTCCCCCTTTTCTCTTGTCTAAGGAGGAGAGATTGCCTGGAAAACAGTTTTTAGGCATCTGTAATTGAATGTGAGATGAACTTCCACAAGCTTTAATGAGAAGGAATATTACTGCCCAGGCAGCAGAAGTTAGTGCACTGCTCCATGTCCCAAATTATTTCATTAATATTAACCAAGGTTTCCAACTCTCCCCAGGCAACAATGCTGTAGCAGGGAAGAAAGATGCAAATAACTCTCACAGCCGCCCAACTAATCACTAGAACGTGCAGGAATAACAAGTATGTGGAAGTGATGTTTGTCAGGTAAGGGAAATAGGTCTTTTCCACAGGGAAAAGAGCTTTTGTTGCTGTAGTTACATATAAAATCCTTTTGTACAGTATTTTAGCACTAAAAGTGTTACTTTTGTTTTGTTGCCTTCGGCACTTTTAGGAAGAAAAATAATTCCAACTAACAAGAAGGCATTAATATTACAAACTTTGCATTGGAGTATAAGCAATAAGAAAATCCTTTGTCATGGCCTGCCAAAGTACTCTGTTCAATGATAGATTAGTAAAACTTAATTTAAAAAGTGAATTTTAGTTTAAATATAAATATATATAAAGAAGACAGGAAAGCCATGAAGACCATTTTGAAGGGCAGGCACGTGAGCTCTCAAGGGCAGCAGAAGATCTTAATTTGTAAAGTAGCTGTTCAAGTTGTTCAACATGGGGATGAGAGACATCCTTAAGCTTGTGAGGACCCAAATGTACACTGGTACCATATCTGATTCATGCCATCCTTTGAATACTTCCATACTAATCTTTATGTGGAACAAAGTGGATCTGGAGACCCCCAATAATTTATTAGAATAATTTTATATGCATACTTCTTTAAAGTTCTCTCTTTCTTTTATCATCTTACTTAAAACAGGTGTTTGCTTTTAGATAACAATATGACTGCAAAACCCTTTTTAGTGAAAGTGCTTAACATTTTACAATTTTGAACCAATGTATTAGGCATTACTGGTGACCAGCCATCATACGTTTGTAATGAAAAGGCTCAGCATGACAGCTGAAGTGCATCTATCTGTATCATATGGCTATATGCAAAGTATATATTACTGGTATAGTGAATGTGTGCATACATTGCCAAAATCAGAGTATAATAGACTGTTTGTTCCACTCTAGTCATAGAGGGCTAATTTTCTTTGATATTGTTATCTAATTACTTCCACTATTTCAGAAGGCTTCTGGAGTCCCATAAGTAAGGATTTTTAAACTGTTTTATTTTACCCAGTTTGCCTGCCTTGGAGGAGGAAAGCAATGACCCTGCACAGTAGCTGGCCTGATACATAGGATATTTCCAAGCACAGAGTCTATTTCTTCAAGCCAAAAATTAAAACAAGACCTTTCACCAGTCCCTGGTGACTGTCCAGGTATAAAAAAAAACTTACTTTTTTTTTTAAAAAACTGCATGATTTGCCACAAAAAGCGTTCTTTTCCCAGCTTAATACAATTTATGCCATTGTCAGAAGTCGAAAGTTTTGCAATTTTTCCTGCAGTCATTTGTCTCCTTAATTTATTATGAAGTTTAGCAATACTTTATAGGAATGGGTAACACACTATTCTACACCCCTGCCCGCAATTCCCGTCTTCCAGGAGAATAGACTGGGTTTGGGAATAAGGATGAAGGGGAAGGATTTATTACCAAAAAGTTCCTCAAAATGGGTTGTCAGATACGTTAGAAATATTGTCAGTTACTGTAGGGCCAGAGTATAAAATTAAAAGACTCTTGGCTGGAGCAGGAGCAGCAGGAGTCTGTGCTAATTTTGCATCTCATCCAGGGACTGTTGTGTGTCTCCCACTTCTGTGACTGTCTCCCTTTTACTGTCTGATTCCTATTACCTTCTGAGCATCTCTTCACTTCCTTCTCTTCATCCTGTCCTAGCCACATTTTCATCATTGCATCTCCTAGTCGATTTTTAGGAGCTCCCTGGAAGCACATCACCCTTGCACAATTCATTTCTTACCTCCTCTAATCCTGAGAATTGAGAAGTATATCTGAAAACTTCCTTCTTCGAATATATGTAATAAAATAACTTTTTAAAACACAGACACATTAGAAAGGATAAATATATGAGCAATAAAGAACATAATTTTTAGTTTAAAGCTATACACATCAGTGACTTGGTCACTGCAATGCTGTTGTAATGCCTAACCTCTAGGATCTTCCCTCAGTATCTGAATCACCAGCTTTTAGTCAGGTGCAGAGACAGGAAGCATCTAGAGAAAAACACTGTGCTAAGCTGGAAGCCAACAGTAAGCAAAAGTGTAAAGGACAATCCTTTCCTCTCTGGCCAAAGGGAACTATTCTTTCAAGAGTAGACTCCCCTCTCCACCCAGTGGTACCTCTTTCTCCCTCCTCCTATATTTTCAACAGAAAACCAAACAAACTGCCAGGGTCATTCTTTTAAAGACCCTCTCCCCTGGAGAGAGGACCAGAGGGCTGGGACGCTAACTTTCTTCTCCACATAAAGCTCTGCATGAGGCTCAGTATGGTAAAATTTGCTCAGGCTATGGTCTCTTCTTTCTGCAAGGCAAAACAGCTCTGATCGGAAGTCCTGAAAATGTTCCCATTTCCTGAGCAGTCTGTAATCTGGTGGTTGGACTACTCTCCAGAGGGTTAAGAAATATAGATTTTCTTGCATATAAGACTTCAGCTAGGAAAATTCCTTTTTTTTTCCTTGTCTTTTCATTCAGATTTTGGGTTGAGTGTTTCCTCCTCTATCATTAAGCTAGCATCCTTGCCCTGTTTCATCCCACAAACTCTTCATTCCATTGTAAACCTAAGATGAAACTGTTTTTCCAACACCCTTAACAGTTTTTAATCTATTATTTATTATTAAACCACATAATTGTATTATTTATAGCTTTTCTTGTAAAGTATCTTGGGATGCATTTGTACGAAATTCTGTTCAAAATAAAATTGTATTGCACTAAAGAACAGTTCTCATTTATTTTTTAATAATTATTTGATCTTGCCTTGATTTACTGAGTCACTAAGGCATCTTATTCCTGGTGATTTAAGGGATGCTGTGAAGTTAAAACTCATATAAACTCAGATCCTCAGTTAATGTAATAGGCAAAGGTCCAATGCAATCAATGGAGGTCTGCCAATTCACACTAGTTCTGTCCTACAGTAGTTTTTAAAAATCTCTCCTCATCTATGTTTTAAATGACACTTTAGATGCCAAATAATTTCTTTTAATCTACATTGCTTGTCACAATATAGAGTTTATTTTTTCCATTTCATCTTACCTAGACAGGTAAATGTCCTGGTTTCAGCTGGGATAGTGTTGATTTTTCTTCCTAGTAGCTGGTATAGTGCTGTGGTTTGGATTTAGTATGAGAAAAGTGTTGATAACACGCTGATGTCTTAGTTGTTGCTAAGTAGTTCTTACACTAGTCAAGGACTTTTCAGCTTCCCATGCTTGGTGCGGTGTACAAGAAGCTGGGAGGGGGCACAGCCAGGACAGCTGACCCAAACTGGCCAAAGGGCTATTCCATACCATATGACGACATGCTCAGTATATAAACTGGGGAGAGTTGGGCGGGGGGCAGCAATCGCTGCTCAGGGATGTGCTGCGCATTGGTCGGCGGGTGGTGAGACAATCGTATAGTGTATCACTTGCTTTGTATATTATTATTGTATTATTATATTATTATTATTATTACTCTTATTACTATTCTATTTCATTTTACTTCAGTTATTAAACTGTTCTTATCTCAACCCATGAGTTTTCTGACTTTCACCCTTCCAATTCTCTCCCCCATCCCACTGGGTTGGGGGGAGTGAGCGAGCGGCTGTGTGGTGCTTAGTTGCTGGCTGGGGTTAAACCATGACAGTAAATGAGGCTGGTTTATTTGTAAAAGCCTTCCAGTTCTGCTTCTGATATAATACTACAATTTTGAAATGTTTTCACTGCTAACTGTGCAGGGAAATGTAATAAAATTGAAGCTATATGTTTTGAAAGTTTTATGGAAACGTTTTTGTCAAATCATAGTCACTGAGAACTTCCTTATTAATATAACATTATAGTCATCATTCTCAAACACTATAAGAAGAATAACAAATAATATATACCTATGACAGCCTAAATTTTTGAGTGAATGAATGATTTCAGGTGCCTCTATTTTCAGACATGCAGCTTGAGAAATCATGGGGATGGCTGATTCAGCAAGATTCAGAAAAGTAACATAAATTGTGCATGCAAAGAGACTCTTAGGGTGAGAAAAATACAGTGAGAAGGCCCTTCTTCTCTGTATAAAAAACAAGGTAGGCACCATTTGAAATTTTTCCACCCAAACTGTTTTCACATTTTTTATTAATATTGGCAGTAAATTGCTACTAGTAGAAATGGAAGAACAGAAATCCTAGCTAAGCAAGGTCAACTAGTGATGTGAAGTACAGTTTTACATCTTGATAAGCTACATAGCTACTTCAGCTGAGCTCTACGTATCTCTTACTCCAGGACTAATTCTTCACCTTTTTCTCCAATTTCTTATGTTAGAAGAAAACATTTTAATAGTTAATAAAATTGGAAGGTTTTATATTCTTTTGCCCTTGGTATAATATCTGTCATAGCCTGGCATCAACAGGATCCCTAATTTCATCCTCTCTCTGTAACATGACTACTTATTATTTCAAGTAATATTATTTTATTAGTACCCATGAATCACAAATATACAATTTACTTCAGGTACAGAATGGATACTTCACATTAAGATAGTAAATTTCCTCACTAATAAAGTTGCTTCCTAGCCAGAATTATTTTTAAACTTTTTACTGTACTGAAGAACCACAGTCAAGTATAATGGGAGTTTGTGTTTCAATTTAATATAAGGCACAAAAGAAACTAAATTGCACCATATATCTTCAGACTAACATCAATACAAAAATCTGAGGGCTTTTTGCTTTATAGAAGGCATATTCTTGCTTTGAATTGTTATTATTTTTGCTATAGAACTGGAAATTGAATTTTAAAAAAGTTTTGACAATTTTAATATATTTCTTCTGGGGTTTGCTTTTTTTAAATAAGACTAAACTTCAGTTGGAAATGTTATCAATAGAGCATTTTTGGTTTTGTTACTTTTGTGGGGAAGGTTGGTTCCTGGTACTATTTTGACAAGCTCTTTTAATTGGTTAACATCAAATGTGAAAATGTGGTTAAAATCTCAGTAGGTCATTTTTGAATTAAGAAAAACAGTAGACGGCAGAAGCATGCATGCAGTCAGTAGCTCCTTTTGGTCTTGCAAATTCTGCAGCAAGAGAAAAAAAATTAATCTGTCATATTCTACTTTCTAGCATACTAGTGCATTTGAGAATGTTATTGAATTTAAGATTGTGAGCAATCCTAATGATAAAGAAACTGGGTGAACCACTAACATGGTAGATTTCAGGAACTAGGAGATATTAATGGCTGAGCTAGTCATCCCAAGGTCCCTTTACAGTAAAAGGAGAGAAATAGGAAAGGAGAGAAATAGGTACCGCTGGCACACATTTTATCTAATCAAAAGCAGAACTCTAAAATGGATCTAAAATTTTCATTCACTATAAAAGACCCTGGTGTGACTACCTCAGCTGTTAACATCTAAGAGTAAATATCTAAGGCAGGATACAGTTCAAGATTAAAACATTTGTATTTAGGTGTCTACATTAAAGTGTCTACAGACATGTGGGGTGTCAAGGCTTATACTGTAGACAATGGAGATCTAGTAAATGCAGCTGATGGATTCAAGAGAGCAAGCTAAGCAGCAATATGGTGTTTACTTTAAGATCACTTTTATAGTGAGCCGAACTGCTCTCCATGCTCTACTGACTAAGCCTTTACTGTCTGATATGGAAGCTTAGTTAACTAAACACACAAGTACTTACATATACATTACCTTATCTCAGACTGAATCTTGCACCTTGGAATAAGGTTCAGTTACCTAAAGATGGATGTTTCATGCCATTAAAGCACCCTTGAATATACACGTTGCTGCTTCTGAGCTGCAAGATGCAACACAGGACCTGCAGGGGTCTGTGCCCGTTGGGAGCAGCAGTCAGAAGCCAGGAAGGTACCCAGTGTCATCTCGAATGACACTAGACATCTGTGTTTAGGCAAACTTTTTGGGTCTTTCACTTAACCACATGGTGAATCACTATATACTATTGATCCCCATATATTGTTAGATGAGGACTGTAGTAAAGGATGACAGTCCCACTTCTGAAATTGACTTGTATGGCTTCCCTGCTGAGAAACCTGAGTCTCAGTGAGTCTAGCTTAGGCTATGGAAAGGGTTGCACTGTATGTCTCACAACCAACCTTCAGTATTATACAAATGGTTTTCTACATATATACATATTTTCATAAATATTTTTTTTTTCAGTTAGCTGTGGCTAAGTTTCTGCTTTCTGTGTACAGAAGACTGAAAGAATGACTGTAAATTAGAGCTGTGCGAGGCAGCCACACACACACAAAAGCCACCATATTAGGGTGGGTTTTTTTCCTCATGTATATCATGGCATATTATCTCCATATTTGAAGTGGGTTTATATCTCATCAACCAAGTCAAATACATTTTAGCTCTTCTGCCTCTAGAGAGGCAGCTAATTACCATTTCTAGAAGGAGATAATAATGGAAAATCAAATAAAAGCTTGCACTTCTAGGAGATTTCAGAATTTCATATTTAAAATTCATAGTAAACTGGCACAAAGTCAGCTATTGTGCTGCAGAAGCAAAATGTCCAGTTGCATCGGGTACTGGACAGGAACTTTTCGCTCTAGGCTCTGTTTCTGCCTTTTGCTAAAGTGCTGAACAAACATTAACAGATTTAATGTTAAGCTTAAGCTTTTTTGGTACACTAGCATAACTTCTACAGTAATCTTGAAGTGTGTGTACATATATATGTATATATAAAAACATAGCCAAGGTTACTCAGAAGCTTACAACTGAGTTGTTATCAGCTTACAACTAAGCACTCTGTACAATGGCATCTAAAACTGTGATCCATAAAAGTGAATTTACTGAATACAGAGTTGTCAATCTGCAGAAAATATGGATGAGAAAGAGTGTTTCTTGCCAAGTTTTGCCTCTACCTGTTCTGATTTCCATGAAACAAATAATTCTGTTGCAGTATTCTCTACAAACAAAGGTGCAAGATGGAGCCCTTGCAGACATGTCTGAGCTAACTTTCAATCAGCTAATCCAGATATCAGTTAGTATAAATACAGCATAGTAAAATGAAATCCAGCAGACTTTTAGTGGGACTTGTTTGGTTTTTAGGTAACTACCTCATGATGAGTTCTTTGCTACTAGGCAAGACTATATCTAATACACAGAACAATAAAAATCTAACTCAAGATATATACACAAGATTCAGGCACACATTTGATTGGATCATCAATATACTTTTAATTTTGCTCACTGAATGTGCTCCACTTTACATGAAGTAATTAAATAATCTTTCAGCCACAGAAAGAAAGCAGGTGTGAATTATTTCTCATTTCTTTAGAACAGCCAGCTGGCAGACAGAGACATGGATCCCAGCCGCTGCCTCACAGGCAGGCTAGGCAGTGGGAAGCCTGCTTTGTGGACAGGGTAGAAGTAAACACCCTGGTGCTCAAAATTTAGCATCTAGTTACTCAGTTTGGCATAAGCTTAGGACCATATAGTTAAGTGCCATAAAAACTCTCCTTTCTAGGGAAAAGAGAATAGTACATAACCTGTTTAGATCTAGAGAGCACCTGAGTGATGATTTTAAAGCTCTAAATTTTGGACTCAGAAGCCCTGTCTGTACCACATAGTTACCTCCACCTCTCTTTCCCCCATCATCCTCTGTCTGTCTAAACTATTTAAAAAGTAAAATCTCTTGTTCAGTCAATCTTCATCATATTGACAGATATTACCACAGTAGCTAATAACAGTAAGTTCCATGTATCTCTGGTAGAGCTCTAAGGGCAGTCATAAATTTGGTCCAAAGTGACCCCAAGGATGACTGCAGCATGAAATCCCAAAACATGTTATTAAAAAAATAAGTGTCTACTAACTCCTAATTAATCTTTGATTAAAGCAGAACATCTAAAGAGATACATGTGGGAACAGCATTAATACAAAATTAGTTCAGTCAGATCAGTTCTTTCACTATGCATATAAAATGAATTCATCATGACAGGACACTTAACTTGTTACCAAAATATTTCTGAGTCTGACTAAATACATCAAGTAAACAAACAAAGCCACCTATAGTCTAAGGAGTAATTTAAAGTTTATCACTTGAAGAAAAATATGTAAGGAGCAAAGGGCCATGGTCTGCTTTCAATGATATCAGACTAAAACCACAGTAGTTACACCAGTTTTATGGGTGCTATAACTGTATTACACTAATGATTACACTCTTCGTTTTCTTGTCCCAGCAATGCAAGCAACACTTTAATGTATACCAGTTGGAGCACTGAGGTATTGACAGTCCCTCATAGGTCCTTTCCAGGAATCCCCCTTTCCAGCCTGGAAGACTGGCCTACTTCAAGAGTCCATCCATGGTCCAGAGATGGCATGAGCTGCACAAATGTCCATTGCACCCTATCACACACATGGTGGCCATCTTCAAAAAAGGTCATGGTGGAGACAGAATGAATGACATGAAATTATATCTCCCATTGCTTTAGACAGGACATGATGCTTTTTGTTCCAAAAAAGGAGCAGAATATACTCCAACAATAATTTTTCCTGCTATTTTCTAAAGTTTTGATATGAAGGAGACATTACCTTTCCCTCTTCTTCTCTTCAAAAAAGTATGTTTCTGGGGCAAAAAGTCTCAAACTTCTTTTTCCAAGCCATTTGTACATTAAACAACTGAGTGGGTACAGATTTATTTGTTTACTTGAGAAGAAAATTGTTTATCAATCAAAAGAAACCATTCAGAAATTTCTCGGTGTTTGCTGTAGAGTTATAATCCTCTGATAACAAGGAATAATAAAGCTAACTTTAACAAAATTATACCAGCACTGCAAACCCCTCCACATATTTCACTAATGATTGTAATTGAAACAGTGTTTACTTTGCTCTCACTATAATTGTACTTCCAAATCCCAAGGAGCCACAGTCATTTAGCTTGCGAAGATGTGTTTTAATACCAAGAGAACACAATGTCAGAAAGGGGAATAATAAATTTGGCTTTAGATGGATAAGATATGCTCAAAGAGCTGCCCAAGCCCTGGTTTAGCCTGGGTACTACAAGTAAAAATCTGTTGGCACTAAAAGAAGTACAGTTTTCTTAATGCTCTGGTTGTAGTGCAACCAACTCTGCCAATAGCTTATTTTAAGGGTATGTTTGTAAAGGTACCGTGATATGACAGTAGGGTGTATCCTTTGCAATTTTGCGATAAAGTCATATGCTAGTAATATGTTTCACACAATTTTCTGCTCCTAAAAATCTCAGATTCCAACACCTCTATCATGTTCAAGACATATGTAAATAAAGAGAATGCCATTTGCCAATGTGCATTTAAGGGATTTTTTATTTAAGATGTTTATAAAAATATATGTATATAACATTTATGATTAAAAAATGCATGCCCTATTTTAGAGGCTTTGAGAAGGTAGTGTATAAGTACACAAAAACCAAAATGCAAAACTCTGTGGGGTTTTGCCTCCCCAGTCTATTCTATATTTGGTGCTTTGGGATCCATTTGCTGCTTCAGTCTGTAATTCAGCTAGACTTGATGGAAACAGCTTTATACCCAAAAGTTCATTTCAGTTTTCTAAATACTAAAGTATATCTTAAAGGCTGGCTTTTAAGAAATGAAACAGCTAATTATGAAATGCTGACTCCAAAACACTAATGACCATAATACTCAAGGGAAAGGTGGTTTTTAAGACCTCGAAATCACGATTACCACAGGATTGCAGACTTAGTACTGCTCTCATGTGAAATAAGTGTCAAAATTCTGCTGACAGGTAATGGCAATCTAATCAGGTCCTAAATCTGCTTAGGAGATTGGCTGGGTCCAAGAAGCACTTTTATGGAAGAGATAACAAAGCAAAGGGATTTTCAGAGACTTCAAGGAGTTAAATTCTAAATCACTTAGAAAATGTTACTTTTTGGCATGACATATTTTGTACTGGTTTGTGAAGGGGACCGAATCTCTAGTAAATAAAATGGATATTTCTGAAAACCAAACAAGAGTGATAAATTCATGCATGGAAGAAACTTAAAAGGGAGGGGAACTAGAGTTCTTTGTTCAGTAGCTAAGTGACTTACTGATTCCCATATGGTTATCCTCATGTTCTTTCCCTCTGTCTTTCTTTCTTTTCAATTCTGCTAGAAGATAAGCTCTCAAGCAAAAATCCTTCTGTTCATTTTTTCTAGATAGTAATTTGCATCCCTCACCTTTTTTTTTTTAACAAAAAATATTATATTACAGGCATTCTGGCTTTTGAAGAAGCCAAAATACCAGTGAACATATGTTATGCGGTACATCTAGCTCAGTATTTCTTAAAATAAGGTGAAATTTCTACTTTTTCCTCTGTAGAAAAGCTTTCAGATGTTCAGTGTTTCCAGCTTTTTTTGACTGTATAAAAAAGCAATTCATGTATTTAACCCTATTATTCTGGCAGAAGTTTGATCTTTACACTTGTAAGGAATCTTCAAGCAAAAAAGGAAGTAAAGATGAAAAGAAGAGGGAGCTGGAATACCTTGTAGGTGCAATGTTTGTTTTTTCTCATGACAAATTAAAAAAGAGGGTAGTATAAACTCAAATAATACATATTCATGTTTGCTCATGTGCTACCAAAACAAGCAATGTATCCTATAAATATACTTTAATTCTTGTACAATTTATTCATTCATAACACCTTAATTTTTTTGCAATTAATGGTTAATAAAAGTTAGGCAGACTAGATTTTAAGTTTTAGGAGGAAGAAAGATGAGCCCAACCTGGTATTCAATTAATATTTTTAGGTGTTATTTGTCAGTAAAGAAATACTATTTATTGATGAGAGACTATTTTTATTGTTTTCCCTCCATATCCATTCTGTCTGTTACAAGGATACATGCACGTATGTGCTCACAAAGTTGGTCATCAGGTCATAGGTTCTACCTTTCCTCAAGATATTAATAGGAATTAGAGGTGTTAAAATGTAACAGTTTTATGTTAAGAGGTGAGGAAAATTATATTAAAAATATAGAATAGATATTTATTTTACATATTCTATATTATCACTGAAAATGGCCTTCACTTATTTTACCCCATTTAAGTGAAAATTCATATATCTGATTTAATCAAAAACTAACTAAAAAACCCTGCAGAGGTTATATCACTAATATAACTTGCCTCCAATCAGCCATGAGTACTGTTCACATTTCTTCATTCCTCCCACAGCATGACCCACCCCCCCATTACCATTTCAGGATTTTTTTCTAGTCATAAGGGCGTTACTCACCTTGCTTTGTTCTTATACCAATTTATTTGTTTTATGCAACTACTACCAAGTGTATTGCTATTCTTATTTCACATTCCTCCTTGAAAGTCAGTTCTATTTTTTTCTTTCTTTGCCACGCCTATCAGGGCTCAGCATCAGACTGGTAGGTGCAATAAAAAGTAGCAAGGAAAGTCAGATTGTACTTTTCTTCATAAAGGTTTTAAAAAATACATGTGTGTGCTGAAGCTCAGGTTCTGGTCCTCCAGATCAAGGCCAGTTTAAAGTAAACCCAGGCTTTATCATATTAATTTATTCTTATGTTTTCTTTGTTAATCACAATAATATTCCTGCTGCTCATGAAATTAATATTTTATTAAAACAAAAATACTCCAGTTCTCTCCAGGGACATTTTAAAATAAAGATCCAGTGTATAAGTACAATTAGTAATGTATTGATCAATCTCTTAAATATAGTAACAGTATCCAATTTTTTATTTAGTCTACTTATAAACACATAATTTTTGGAATTGCTCATTTGTAAATTACCCTCAGAGCTGAAACTTCACAAAGCTCCTCAAAGACAGGCTGATATTAAGCCCTGCATCAGTAAGGGCTCAGAATTTCCATGAATTTTATTCCTTAAGCTCAATGACAATAAGATATTTCCTGAATACAAATTTCGGATGTCAATATTTTTCACTCCTAATGAATTGCCATTAAATTAAGTCAGTAATAGAATGGAATATGACCTATGCTACCAAATCAAAGTGTAAAAGGCCCAGAAAGCAAAGAAAAAGGGTATGAAGATGGGAGACTGACATGTCTGATAACCTGCGTGACTAATTTTCAATTTGCAAGATACTGCTTTCAATATCTCCTGGAAGTAATAGATAACTATACTCGAAATAGGAAGTGCAAATATAGTACAAATCAGTGCAAATTTTGTGGTTTCATTACATCGCCCTATACTTCAGGAACTCTGCTAGTGAAATGGATGGAACTATTTGTTTAGTCAAAGAAGTGGAACTTAGCTCATAATACATACATTTCTGGCAGTGTGAGCTCTCAAGCAGCTTTAAAAAGAAAAAAGCTGGGGGAAAAAGAACAAATATAACTTGCTAATATACTCTATATATCAAATACACTGTTATCCAAAAAACCATCACAAGCTGGCATGTATGACAAAGTATTTTGAAAAGGTTGTTCCTCTACAAAAAACAGTTCAAGGATTTATAAAAAACATTAAGTATTATTTCAGTGATATTAATTTCATTCAGTTTCCTCTGACCTTGAGAGAGGTGTTCAGATTCTTGTCTAATAGGGTCATAATTCTGCATCCTTATGCAACATTAAAAAATAAGATTACAAAACTAGAGTTGCATTATAGACAAGGATATAGCAACAAATCTCAGAAAGTTCTGGGTTTTAGTTAAAAATGTTGAGTATACAAACATTTTCCATTTCCGCACTTCCCTTCTGACATGCAACAGATAACTGACTGTTCACTCTCCGCAACTATACGAGGGAAAAACATCAGACTACAGGAGGAATATCAATAAGTGTTTTTTAACCTAATAACTCATCTTTCAAAATAATTTTCAGAGTTGAAGATGGACCTATAGGTGCAATGTAGGTTGAAGGGGGCAAATTAGAAAAGTTTACAAAGTAAACAGTTACTCAGTCACACAGACTGCTCCAAGCCTGTTATCTCTGCAATATCAATGATAAATATTGTGTTTTCCAAGCAAACCATTGTGGAGAAGCTAGATCGGTTGTGTAAGATGTGCTAACCACCACTGCTGTGCTCCTGACTGCACCATGCGTAACAGGCATATCTGAGAAGGAAGCACACAGAGTATAGGACAAATATGGATGAAAAATGCGTGTTCTGATGGCTACTAAAATCTGCTGTTGTTTAGAACAGTGCTGAGAGATTATGAGGCTAAATATAGAGGCTATTCTCACTCCTTCCCTAGCAACTTCCCCTGTTCATGCCTCTTCAGAAAAGGACTTGTGAAATCAAGCAATAACAATACAAGAAGAGCTCTTCAGGAACATAACTGACAAATGAAGTAAAATGTTTTATCGGTTGAGCATTTTGAATGAGAAATTGAAACACTGATATACAGAAAAAGGAGGGAAAGCTTTTGTTCTTTCAGAAGCTGAGAAGCTGTTTACTATAGAGATTTGTTTGCTTAACCTTTTAAGTGACTCATTGCAGCCGAGAATTGAGCCATTCACCTTAAACCATCTGCAGTGTAATAGACTGTAAGAATTAATAGCTGGGTGCTGTGATCCAAAGTGATACTTTTGTCTATAGTGCCAATATATAGGATTTTTTTTTTAAGAGAATGGGTTTTAAAATAGCTGAAATTCTCACGTCACAAAGTCTCCACATAAAAGAAATTTACTGAGTACCCTAAACACAGAATAGAAAAAGAATATTCAAGCATTGCTTGAATAACATTACTTGTCAAAAAAAAGAAAGAATATAGAGGAAGGTAAGGCAAAACCAAAACTTAATCTTAATCTGTATGTTCTAGAGAACTGATCAAGAAATTTTGTTTTTTTAAAGACTCTGTCTATTTACAAAAACAACAAATGAGACAAAAGGAAAGCTTACTTTTAAGCTTAATTTTTAATTTCTCTTTTGTTTCCAGGAATTATACATTTCGTACAGAAAATATTACTCAGTATACAAACATACACATTACAGGGAAACACTTAAAAATCTTGTTTTGATTGTCAAAAAAATACAGCATATGATTCTCTTGTTTATAGCTGTTGTTTCACATAATTATTGCATCATTCTCCCTCAGTAAACTGTTTAAATCTTTTCTCAGAATAGAAGCATTACCCTGATGTATTTATATAGTATGTATTTAACAAAAGTATCATGTAATAAGAATGTATCATAAAAAAATCATTTCCAAAGTAAACATTCCTTCTTCAAAAAGTATTTTCATCTTCAGACATTGATTGTTTTCCCCAAATTTGCCATTTTCTTACATATACTTACCTGTCTATTCTACTTTGTTCTAATGTGCTCTTCAGATATTATCGTTGTTAATTTCTTCATTCAGTCCTAGCAGTAAGCCCTGCCAGAGGACCGTTTACGTGCAGAGAACTTTGAAATTTTCCTCAACATGAAATCCAGTCATAAAATATAATTTAGAAAGTCTTCTGTCTTTTGCAGATGATCACCAAATAACAAATTCTACTCCATGTTTTACCTGACTCAAAAACCACTGTAGCATTGGCTTTACACAAAAAATTTGATCCAAAATCTTAAAATGTAAAAGACTAAATTCAGAATGTGTTATGATTTTAACATAGGACTTGTGGCAGGCCTACTCCCCTTTCTGTTTCAGTGAAGGCCTAAACTTTTTCTCAAAATTAAATTTCATATAATTGTATGGGAAGTCAGCTAAAAGAAGAGTTATTCATGATTTATGGACACATCTATAAAGATAATATACTTCCTCATATGGACATGAACATATGTGGACAGTAGAAAACAATGTGTATGATAATAATTCTATTGAAATTACTAAATCATCTGTAACACCTAAGTTTTCAGAAAATAATGTGCTTTTCACTAAAACCTGACACAGATCTTGCATATCAAGATATCTTGAATATCAAAATCAGGAACTGAACTGTCCCAGCAAAAAAATCCAGAGTTTGTTTCCCTAGACACCTGAGACATCTTCCTAAACTTCCATACCTGTTCAACAGAAAACAACTTTTGATTTCATTCTCTGTGATTGTGTAAAATAGATCAATAATTTAAGTTAAAAGGTTTATCTGATGTCTGGATTATCTGATTTTATCTGACTGAGATCTTTCTGATGGAGGATATAGATTTGCTGAACAGCCCTTGGAGAACTGGACAGATATGAGATGAGAACAAATGTAGTCAATAGACTAACAAAAGGGAAGGTTTTAGTGGTATTAATTAACTCTTTAGAGACACAGCAATGAAACTTTCAAAGATGTACCTGTACAGTTGTAACTTAGAGTCCCTATCCCCCCACCCCAAACTGATCAACTCTTGTTCCTCTCCAGAAGGGACCGGCACTGTAATTTGGCCTTTATTACTGCAGGTTGACACACATTACTGATGACCTGTAGCTATAATGCTGTTAAGATACTACAAAACTAGCAGTTATTACTGTCCAAGACTGTCTTGTCTACTGTACTGGGTGTAGGTGTCAAGGTTCTGGCAGCAGGGACAGCCTGTGTTGGAGCAGGGGAAAAGCATGAAGACGAAGAAGTGCCAGCGAGGAGCTATCATGAACTGACCACAACCCCCATTCCCCATCCTCCTGTGCTGCATGGTGGAGGGAGGAGGTAGACAAGTCAGCAATAAGAGCGAAGTTGAGCCTGGGAAGAGGGGAATGGGTATAAGGTGTTTAGATTTTTGTCTGTTTCCCATCATCGAAATCTATTTGAATTGGCAATAAATTAAATTAATTTTCCCAAGTTAAGTATGCTTTTCCCATGACAGTAACTGGGAAGTGATCTTTCTGTCTTTATGTTGACCCAGGAGCTTTTCCATCTTATTTTCTTCTCCTGTCCTGTTTGAAGAGGGGGAGTGAGAGAGCAGCTGGATGGGCATCTGACAGCCAGCCACAGTTAACCCACCAAAACTGCACAGCCAGCAGAAGCTGTGAACGGTTGACGCAGATGCTAAGTCAGCTGGCCAACACTATGGCAATCACGGGAACTTTCTGAAATTACACTGTGATGATGGAGACACATCACAGACCCACAGGATGCATAACATTCATTCTCCAAGGAAAATGCTGTCATTTTCTGTGATGAATGACTTCTCAGCTTGGATTGAAGATCCGTTATCCCACCTCTGACTCCTATCCTGAAAAAATCTCTTAGCATTGAGACGCTACAACCTCCCTAGATAGTCATCAAGAAACTTAGTAAATTCATGTTAATATCTAAACAAAATAATTAAATAATTTTGTTGCAAAAATAAGCGTTTTATTTCTTGTTCTACCATTAGTAGACATGAAGTATATTTAATAACCTGCTCCTTTCCTTTACATTTTATTTAATATTTCAAGCCCAATATCACTGTGCTGCCTCAGTTTCTTCTTTCTCTTGATGTTTTTATTTCACATCTCTAACAATTTGTATCGCTGTCCTCTAAACTCTCTTCTATTAGTCTTTTTTTTATTTTAAGTCCACTGCCCAATCCTAGAGGCATTATGCCAGGTGTCTCCCATGCCAAACAAAGCATCGTAATTACCTTCAATGTCTTACACGCTTAATGAGGCAGAGGTTGTAGGGAAAGGTAAGATGTTTTATAAGCCCCATGAATATAATTTAGATTATCACAGCTGCAATAGTACCATTATGCACTTTTGTAATGCACTGCAGAGTTTTCCCCTATAAAGGAATTATTCCCGATTCATTTGGGCAGAAGCATAAATAATGCTGCTAATTTACAGTAAGTTTGCAGTCCATTGAAACACCCAGTTCTTTCCTGCCATAATAATGCCTGTCTAGTTAGTCCCCACTTTTTATTTTACCATTGTATTGTGCACTTTTCCCTTTCATTGTTTTTTATGTTTTTGGCTTTTGTAAGTCTTTTTAGTCTTCTCCCCTTACTTCCAGCTGTGTTACTCTTTTTACTAATCCTTGCTTTCTCTTTATTTACAGATCATTAAGAGGTCCTAATGCACCAGTTAGATTCTCATTATCCTTCTTCCATGTCAGCATACTTTTAGAAGTTTTCAAGTTTCTGACACTTTTTATTTCATTATTCTGTAGTATTTGCTGATTTATTTCTTCTAGATCACTTACAGGCAAATTATCTACAGATTAGATTTTAACCAGTTCTGCCTTTCATTTCAGATAATTATTCTGCTTTCTGAAACAATGTTGTCTCATATACAGTGCAAGAACTCATTGGACAATCTTTATTTATTTGTATTGTCAAATTTTAGGAAACCAACATAAGTCCTTCTGGTTCCTTCTGCAGCCAATACAGGGAGTTTAGTTGCCATTATGCCTTCTGATTCATCTTTATGGTGGATATCCATAGTGGACTAAAATGTGTTAAATTCCGTTCCTATTGGACTACATTACTTTCTTAACAAATATCCATAAGTAACAGATCCTGTCGTTTGGAGCTTCTGTTAAAAAAAAAAAAAAAAAAAAGCAACCATTGTTAATATTTTAGAATATCATCTCCTGCATAGTTTTGTACCCAGAGGCATTTTTGTACCAACAGGTTTGAGAATTTAGGAGGAAATATAGAAGCAAAAAGGAAAAGCAAGCTTTAAATAAAAACTCAGATGAAACCTTGACCATGCTTCCATCGTGTCCTCTTCCATAAAAAAACAATATTAAGTCCTTATTGTTTATATTGTATCCTTATTATGCTAACCCATTATATTCCTTTTATTTTCCAATTCTATTGCACATTTATTCTAACAGAAATGATGAGGGAAAAGACATACTTGTTTAGCAGTCTGAACACAGGTGGATTCCTCTGTGACTTTACTGTGGCTCAAAGATCACAGCAATAGTTTTCAGTAGTTTTCAAACTATCAGTGAAATCTTACAGAACTATTTTCAGAGACTCCTACTCTACACAGTCAAAGGCTTTCTTTAGCTTTACTTATTCAAGTGCCAAAGGCAGTTGCTTACCTTTCTCATTGAATCTAGTATTTACAAAATTGTCCTTCTATGATCTCTTGCATTCACTTTCACTCATCTAGTCCCTACTGAAATGAATCTTTTAATATTTCTATATCAGTATAGAGTTAAAAATTCAGTACGTATGACAAGCTTTCCAGGAATAGACACGATATTGTAAACTTCATCAAAATGACAATAGCTGTTTCTCATTTTTCGCCTTTGAAATACACTCCTTTGTGTCCTCCTAGAGATAAAGATAGTCACAATCAATTTATTGACTGTTATTTGGAAGTTACTTTCCCTCAGTAAAACATGAGTGCTCCCAAACATAATTTTATTTCTCTTTTCAATCCCAGTAGGAAAAAAAAAAAAACTAACACAACCCCACACAGTTATACTTCACCTTCAACTTGAAGCATGGTACTTTTCAGGTAAAGAACACTAGTCATTCTGACCGTTATCTGTGGATGCCTTACCAAACCTTAAGTCTATTCAAAGCAGTTTATATTTCTTGGGTAGAGATACCATTTTGCAATACCCATATTCTCTAGCAATGCAGATACATGAAGCATCTAGATCTGCAACTTTAAGCTTTAGTGGTTTTGCTCTGGAAGCACATGGCAATCTTTCAGACTTAGCTATAAATGTACCTGGAGAAAATAATTAAATATCTCTCCAAATTCTTTTGAATGACTCATAATCTGGACCAATAAATTTATTTCTGTTGGAATAATTTAGCTTTAATTTTATAGAAACCAATCTATTTCAAACTTTCCTCCTTTTTAATACATATCTTAGAGTTTCTTGTATTCTATCTGTAAGATAATTAGTGTTGTGCATTTGCACTTTTTTTTTAGAATGTTCAATTTGTTATGGATTATTCCTAGTCTAAGAACAGTTTGTCCTATTTGAAGCTTATGTTAGTCTCTCATTTTTAAATTGGGATGTTTCTTTAATAAAATCATGTTTTCAGAGATGCTTTCATATAAGAACCACTTACTACATTTGTTTTATTAGCATTAGCTTTATATTAGATAATGCATATTTCAAGTAATATATTTATGATAATTTATAATAAAAATACTGCTAAATAATATATTTTTATATTAATATAAATATAGCACAGCGTTTTTCAGAGCGTAGAAGTGTCGCCTGCCATCTTGTTGAGCTATGACTCTTCTGCTATTCCATTCAAAATAGCAGCTACACAGATATGAATATACTAGGTTCATGGGGATTTGTATGAGCTTATTTCATCTAAACATGTATATTTTTGAGCATATTTTGGAGAAATACATGCTTTGTGAGGATTTTTTTGTAACTTTTTTAGTCTCAGTCTCAGCAGATGAAACATTGTTGGATGCTTCACTGTCATTATTTTAAAGGCAAATATTTAATCTGGTGGTAAAATTCCCTTGTTTCTATTGACTTATTTTTTTTATTTTATTTATATCCTTATTTTTGTTTTCTGTTCTAATATATGAATTGTGTTGTGCATCCAGTTCTCATTTTCAATTGATAACCTAAACCAAATACTTTGAAATTTTCAGTCCACATCTTGGTACACAAAAATGAGGCTTAAACTCCAATTACATATAACATCAGTTGTTTTTTACAATTGCAACACATTTAAATTAGGAAACTATATTTCCCTTTCCCTTACTTTCTTCTTTTTTAAGTTTCAGTACACAGAATGCTTGATCAAGCCATCCACTGTTTAGGCCCTTTTCAAATTTATTTTTCAGAAAACCTCTTATATTACAAAATTATCTTAATCATTATGCTAACTCAACAAACCTCTGTGTCCTGTCCCCTTTTAATAATGAGTGAAGTCACATTTATATTCAATTACTGCCCACCTGTTACGATTACCTGTTTTTATATTAGCAGATATTATTTTACTGAAGCCAACAGAAACATCACTATTCACTAGACTTAGATCACACTCATTTCTTCTTTAAAAAAATAATTCTGTATAATAATTCCTTATGCATGCAGGATTTTTCCTTATTGGGTGCTATCTTGCCCTCCTGCTCCTACTGAAGAATGTTCTGTACTTCTCTCATTTTATTTATTTGTTTGTTTATTTGGTTCCAGTTTCTGAAGACAGGTCTTGGACCTGTGGAATATTTAGGTCCCTCCACCACTTCGCTGCTGTTGGCTTTTTTCTCCAAAATATGGGAAACAGTGGGTTAGGAACTCTTGGTGATACTAACAAACAGACCTATTCTCTGCTGAAAATTCTGACTTATTGCACTCTCTGCAAATTAATAAATTACCTTGATAAAGGGCTAGGTTACACCTATTTTATCTGACCAGAAACTGAACTTCAATTCAAGGAATAACAAGGTAATCCTTAATTTCACCTTGCTCCAGGTCAGAGAATAATGGGAGCCAGGCATTTACCAAGCAGAAGTTGTGTTGCTACTGTTCTGGTATCTGAGCTGTCTAGGGCACCCACAGCAGAGTGAAAACAAATCCTAACTGCCCTCGTTCCTTCACCTGCAAAAGAAGAGGAGCGCCACCATCACAGGAGCTGTAACTCACTGCAGAGCCTACAGCAGGGCCTGTGCTGAGAGCACAGAGACACTTCAGCATCTCTTGTGTGCATCGTCCATTCGAGCAGTGCTTCTTACACAATCTTTCTGGTAACACATACTTCTCCAATGAGATGTAAACACTGCTCAGTAATACAGTTGTAAATTTAGAGTGATGACAGTAAAATGAGGATAATAATTCCATTTTCACAGAATTTTTAATATTAGCATGATCTGTCTGTATTTAATGCAAAATTGTATTAACTTAATGAAAACAAGATTATGCTCAACATCAGCGATTGCAAAGTTGCATTGGCAAAATACAAGAAAAACTTCATACAGAAAGCTTAATATAAAGCAAAATAGATTTTATATAAACAAAATATTCCATGATCTTAGTTTTGACTCAGCAATTGTGTTGTTAATAAATATTGAAGTGAAAAAATTCAAAAGTTTCACTTTTTCATAACACTGTGCTATATTTAGACTCCATAAAATGTGGGACCTCTGAGAAATATGACATAGTTACATACAGTCATGCCACAACACAAAGATTTATATACGTAATTTCAATGACAAGTAACACAATGAGAGTTAAACTTGTAACTCTGACCCACTAAACGTAGACTGTTCCATGTAACAGGTTTTTCTATTGAGCCTAATTTAAAAAAAATTAAAATAGAAATAAGATATTGATAAAATCTGCTACACATATTCAGCCACAGTTTTCTCTCTACTTACTTTAGAGATCTCATATTGCCTAAACTCATAGACTTAATCCTTTTTCCAGTTAATGGATTTTGTAAGCGTTCTTCTCTCTGGTCTTACCTAGTTATAGAAAACAAATTCCAGTCTCCTATACAATTGCCACAAAATCATATTTCTACATTTCACAAAAAAACAGATAAACCCAAAACCCCCAAACCCCACACTGAACATGTAACACAAATCAACCATAAAACACAGCAACCGGGTTTTCTTCCATTGAAAAACTCAGATAGTAATGCCTGTATTTTATATAAACACTTAATGTTATGTACAAAGAAAACAGACCACCTAGCATGCCCACCTGAGCTTCAGTAGACTCAATACATACTTTTTCCTTTGCAAGAGCATTTTTCAACCACAAGATACAGGATAACTCCATGTTTTTTATTTCTCCATTAGGACATCGGTCCTCTACCTCTTGTCTAGTTGTTAGACTACTTAGCTGACAACAGAAATCTCTAGTCTGAGACTTCTTCTCATTACATAGCAAACTTTGCCTTTAAGTAATAATCAGGGTACAGGACATAGGAATGCTCACTGGACTACAGTGCCAGGCTCACCATTGCTAGTACTTACTCAGTCCTAAAGTACTTCTTGGAGTACAAAACTATCCAACTGTACAAGATGACCTTCAAATATCAAGAGTGACATTGTCTTTCCTATCCAAAACTGGTATGACCTAACTGTCAGTCTACAGATTTTTCTCTTCTGTTCTGTCTTTCTGTTTGTTCTCTGACCAAATGTATTTGCATTTCCTGCTGCATATTAACATATCATCTTTAGTTGGTGGCACATAGAGTTTATTCCACAGAGTATGTGTAAGACAGTAGTTAGGAGAGAGTATTTTGGACATGAAATGTATGAGTTTTGTTGCTCTTCAACAAGAGAAGTGTTTGTCTACAAACTTCTGAGTAAAGGTTTTAACAAGCAGGTCATCACATAAAAATACATATTCACACAGCAATTTTTTTATTGATAAAAAATTGTAGTACCACTGTAGCAGTGCACCAAATTTTATCAATGTATGTGAGACAGATGGCTTAATGGATTTGCCCCTCTGGAAGTTTAGGTTAAGAATAAATACTTTGCCCATTGATAACAGCGCTACACGATGAGGATGTGCAGCACCTATAATGGGGGCGAATTAAAGATTCCTCAATTTACACATATTAGGATCTTGCAGGAGGAAGTAAAATATATCTCAGGTGTAAAGTAAGCAGCACTTCCAGTCTTGCTGGACTGAGAGAGCACGTAGGCGCTTGAATCATGCTTCAAGTAGCACAGTATGGGCTCTGGGTCTCTTCTTCAGTAGTTGTACTACAGAAAGCAGATCGACAATATGTGGTTGCAAAACTCTAGAATATGAATTCACACCATGACTCCTTTCCCATGCAGAGCTGACCTGAGAGTACTGTGATTTCTCTGGTATAAAAGATGTAACTACAGAGCTGTAGGTCCTAAGTGGACCAAGTATGCATCTAGAATACCTGTTGGAGCATCTAGGGCACCTGCCCCCCCACATCCAATCTTTGCACAGCCACTGAAATTACACTCACAATCATTCCAATATAGACTCATACTCAAGCTGTCATTAAATGGGAAAAAGAATGCAGAGAGGGAAGAGGAAAAAGGAAGAGGAATTAAAAAACCAAATAGTCAAGGCCCAGATAAATGCAAGCATTCTTGTTTCTATCTAGTGCCTGGATGCTGCCTCTGTGCTGCATATGACAGAGCTTGTGGGCAAAGCAGAATTTAAAATATTTCCCTTAAATTTACCCCCTCACCTCCTTATTTTCTTAATGAACAGTCACTGACAGTTGCATGTGGTACTCTGATTTAAGGACTGAATTCACTTGCTCATACATAGATGTCTCATGCTGTCAAATATACTTTCAGGTATCCCCTCAAGTCCCCAGCTGCTTGTCCAGTACATCATAGGTTTCACATATGTGTCCTATCTACCAACAACACCTGAATACTTGAGGTACCCTACTGTACCTCAAACAGCACTTAGAATCACAGAATCAGAGAATTGTTTAAGTTGCAAAAGAGCTTTAAGATCATCAAGTCCAGCCGTTAACTCAGCACTGCCAAGTCCACCACTAAACCACGTCCCTAAGCACCACAGCTACACATCTTTTAAATATCTCCAGGGATGGGGACTCAATCACTTCCCTGGGCAGCCTCTTCCAGTGCCTGACTACACTTTCAGTGAAAAAATTGTTCCTAATATCCAATCTAAACTTCCCCCGGTGCAACTTGAGTGCATTTCCTCTTGTGCTATTGCTTGTTACTTGGCAGAAGAGACCGATCCCCACCTTGCTACAACTTCCTTTCAGGTAGTTGTAGAGAGCAATAAGGTCTCCCCTTGGCCTCCTTTTCTCCAGGCTAAACAACCCCAGCTCCCTCAGCCACTCCTCATAAGACTTGTTCTCCAGACCCTTCACCAGCCTCATTGTCCTTCTTTGGACACACTCCAGAACCTCAATGTCCTTCTTGTAATGAGGGGCCCAAAACTGAACACAATATTTGAGGTGCAGCCTCACTGGTGCCGAGTGCAGGGGGACAATTGCTCCCCTAGTGCTGCTGGCCACACTAGTTCCGATACAAGCCAGGATGCTATTGGCCTTCTTGGCCACCTGGGCACATTGCTGGATCATATTCAACCAGCTGTCAACCAACACCCCTAGGTCCTTTTCTTCCAGGCAGCTCTCCAGCCACTCTTCCCCAAGCCTGTAGTGTTGCATGGGGTTGTTGTGACCGAAGTGCAGGACCTGGCACTCAGCCTTGTTGAACCTCATAAAACTGGCCTCAGACCATTGATCCATCCTGTCCAGGTCCCTCTGTAGAGCCTTTCTACCCTCCAGCAGATCAACACTCCTGCTCAACTTGGTGTCTTCTGCAAACTTACTGAGGGTGCACTCGATCCCCTCATCCAGATCACTGATAAAGATATTAAACAGTAAGATAAGATATTAACGTAAGATAAGTAAGGTAATAAACAATACTGAGCCCTGGGGAACACTACTTGTGATGAGCCACCAACTGGATTTAACTCCATTCACCACAGCTCTTTGGGACCGGCCATTCAGCCAGTTTTTTACCCAGAGAAGAGTATGTCTGTCCAAGCCATGAATAGCCAGTTTCTCCAGGAGAATGCTTTACTAAAGTCTAGGTAGACAACATCCACAGCCTTTCCCTCACCCACTAAGTGGGTCACCTTGTCATAGAAGAAGAGCTTAGTCACACAGGACCTGCTTTTCATAAACCCATGCTGACTGGGCCTAGTCACCTGGTTATTCTTTACGTGCCACATGATGGCACTCAGGATGATCTGCTCCATAACCTTCCCTGGCACCGAGGTCATCCTGGCAAGCCTGTAGTTCCCCAGATCCTCCATTCGGCCCCTTATTTTTTTTTTTTAAGGTTTATCTGCTTAAAAATGTGTAAGTTATTTAATTATTATTGCTAACAAGGGGCCAAACCCACTATTTCCTAACAAGCTTCACTTCTTTGAAATGAAGAGCAGTATGATTTATGCGATCAGATATTATAAACCCTTGCACCCTTTGCACCAGTTGCTGCACTGATTCCATAAAGGTACAATGGTATAAATCAAAGCAGCAATAATATAATGATTTAAGCTTACTCTGTCAAAGTTCATTAAAAATATTGAACACTGAATTAGGAAGAATCCTAAAAAAAAGTCAGTGTATGCAAACTAAAATAAGAGCATAAGTAAAAACACATCCAGCATATTTGGTTTAGTGAACATAAGAAAACATCAGGATTACTGAAAAGAAAATAATTTTCCTGTAATTATATACAATAATTCTATGTAAAATAACAGAATGCCTGCTGCCATTTTGCATTCTTATGTACATTTAGGAGCAATACTTTGTGATAATTCATTTTAAACTAGGCTCAGCAGTTTCTTCAAGCGGTCTTGTTTCCAAAATAAGGCTACATTTACCCATCCAAAAGACGTATTTTGGCTAATGTAACTTTTGTGAATTGAAACTCATTAAATAGTATTGGCAAAACAATGAGTACATAAAGATAAAAAGCTTTTCTTTATGAAAAAAACCCAAATTATACTCTTCTAATCTAAATTCTCAGTCAAGTCACTTGATAATTAAATCATGTGGAAAACGTGCCTTGTTATTAAAATCTCTTCAGAATGTCCAAGTAAGTTGGAGTATGCACATATATAATACATATTATTTATATTTCTACCTTTCAGAACTTTTCAATTTCAATTAAAATTCTGTAATTTTTATTGGGAATCACATTATATGCATGATAAACATAAGTTAATTAAAGGACAGTCAATTCTAAGAGATGGCCAACAATGAACCTAAACAGTTTACAAATTACCTACTGTCATTTAACTGCAGCATGCAGTGTCTGTGGACAATTAGAGAAAAGCTTTAACTGATTTTTAAAATTTCAATAATATGGTACATTTTGTACATTTATAAGTACTCTGCTTGTACTCAGATTTTTAGAATTAAAGTAACTGTTGAGACCACCAACGGAAACTCCTGGCATAGTGCAGAGCTTAGTGCACTTACTCATTTTCACTGAAAAGTGAAAATGGCAACAGCTGAGTAGAGCCTTAAGTGACTTTCTTTAGGGAGTGATAAATATTTTGGATCCCATTCTGATGATTCCAGCGAAGACCAGCCAGCTGAAATTTAGGCCTTGCAACATATAGTAGTTAGTCTCCTATATCCATAGCAATAAATACAACAATTAAAGTTTATAAACTTATATAGGATTATGAACTTTACCATGTTAGTTACAAACCACAAACTTGTCTTGGACTATAACTTAAATTAGGCAAGAATATTTCCAGTGGAAACATTTTCTGTCTCCAAATCCCTTTCTTTGCCTCCAGCTTTCACATTGTTCACCTGGGACATTCTCTAAGGGAAACTTAGCTCTTTAGGAAATTGCAAAGGGCAGCATTATATTAAAAGAGTTTGAAAAATCAGAGCTTTAGACAACCCTAGAAATGAACAGAAGTCAATAAATGATGCTAACAAGGTATAAAAGATATTTAATAACATGGTTTTGGTCTTGATATGGATAAACCATAGGATCATAGAATCATAGAATTGTTTAGGTTGGAAAAGAGCTTTAAGATCATCAAGTCCAACCATTAACCTAGCACTGCCAAGTCCACCACTAAACCATGTCCCTAAGTGCCACATCTACACATCTTTTAAGTACCTCCAGGGATGGAGACTCAACCACTTCCCTGGGAAGTTCTTCCAGTGCCTGACTACCCTTTTGGTGAAGAAATTTTTCCTAATATCTAATCTAAACCTCCCCTGGCATAACTTGAGGCCATTTCCTCTTGTCCTGTCACTTGCTACTTGGCAGAAGAGACCGACACTCACCTCGCTATAATCTCATGCATAAAAAACAGCTGAGCCTAACTGCTCCTGTATGTACATCAGAAACCAAGAAGCACATGAAAAAGGTGGATATTGAGAAGCAAATACAACTTCTTGAATTTATTGTAGTTTTATGCTTATATGTGTGTGTGCTATATCTTCAAAAATAGGTGTAAACTGTGATATCAAGTAGCTTTACTGTTTACCACCATGTTTACAGTCTTATACAGAATATTGTTTTCAGAACAGTATCACTTAATTGTGGTTGCACAGGTACCTCTGTACATTTAAAGAAATGTTCAAGTGTGTTAACAAATTCTGTATAATACTATTTATATCCTGATCATGCGGAAAAAATATCAGTATTTTTCTGTAGAACTCTTGGTTTATCAAGAGTATTTTAAGTGCTGTTTTCAGAAAATGGGAGCATTTGCATATCTATGGTAAGGTGTCAGTTTAAGACATATCAACTCAAGCTATGTGAGTCATACCATGTCAGAATACAAAACACAAAGTAACTTTAAGTAAATGCTGCAACCTGACATTATATGTCAGAATCAGATACATCATTACCAAGGTAATCCAATCTATGAAACTTCATTATCTAAAATGTTCAATGCAGAAAAAACACGTTAGCCATGGACTGCAAAGGTCTCTTCTAGTCTTAAAGCCTCTATTTCTTTGGTGCAATATTGTAAGTGATTTATATGTCATGCTCAGAACTACCCTTGTACAGAGAGAGGTAGATTTTTCTTTACAGAAATGAACTAGTTACAACAAAATAGTAAGATAAAACGTTGAGATAACATTTGTCATACATGAAAAATCCTCAGGATCAACAATGCAACACTAGGAGAGATGGACTTCAAAAAAAAAAAAAAGCTTACCAGTTGTGCATAGTCAAATATAGTCTTGCCTTAATAATACAAGAAAATATTCACACAGCTTTGTTTGGGGCATTTAACTTTGGCTGCTATTTTAGGTACCTACAATCTGCTTATAGTCTCTAAGACATCCAAAATTCATTTAGAAATCTAAAATCCTAGTACCTTATTGTCTTTCTTAGGCACCATTGCCTTTATAAGAAACAAAGGCCCCTGATTCAGCCACTTAGATAGATGCTTAAGCATGTCCTAATATCTCTTGTGGTGATTTGTTGGTCCTGAAAGAAGATATTTCTTGTTTTTCTATAGCAAAATTATTAGACTTTACTAAGACAAAATACTGTAGTATATAGGAATAATCTTATTCAAACACATCTCATTTGGCATGCTTGCAACAAAAATGCCTTTCTGTATGACTTTAAAGACCTTATTTCGAGACAGTGTGTGCTGAGTACATTACAAAAAGTCATTTCATTTTACATTTCTCCAGTTAGACAACAAAGGTAAAAATCTATATACATTTTTAAAAAAACCTAGCATGATGACCATGTCTGATCATGGTTTTTAACTGCTTCCTTGGGACAATACTCACAATTCCAGTCATTTCAGAAAGAAAACTCCTGGGAAACCTTCCCAAAGGCTCTTTTGTGAAGTGAAATTTGAAGACAATTGTCCTTGTGGAGTAACCTTGACTTTAGAGAGAAAGGGAGACAACATTCTTCCCGAACTTTGATTGCTTGCTTGTTTGTAGTTAAGTTGGTTCAGCTGATCATTTGGATTTTTTTTTTATTATTTTCTATTTTGCCCATTTTAGTAAAAGTTGCCATAAATTTGGTTTTGTGAGAGCACTGGTTGTCTGAACACAGGTATGAAGCCAACAATAAAAATCAATCAAAAGGACAGTCCACATAAGTAGGTATATGTCTTAGGAAACTTCCACTCTCTACAAGCACGACAAGTTTAGAAATTGCAGCATGACCAAACTCCTTGAAAGTTAAACTGTTTAAGTGTAGTGCTTCCCAAGTCTGTGGAAGTTAACGTTAGGCAGAGAAATGCAGCAAACAAAATGCTGCTCAAGGGAACTGGTTTAACAGTGCTAGAGTTCCTGGGAAAAGAGGGAAGAATCATAAAGGGCTAAAGCTAGTTGGTTATTTTTAGGAGACATACTTAGAGGTGGCAATTACAATGGATCTTTCTCTTGTTCATTATTTAGGCTATCATTAGGTTCTTGATCTCCTCAGGATGACTATCAATCCATATGCCTCAATTGCCATCGCAGACTACATTGTTGTATTCATGTTCCTTTTTAACACTTTAAAAATTAACTGACTCTTTTATCTGGGTACATTTGGTACATGTGTCTATATCTTGTACAAACTGGTCGTCCTGTTGAGTGATGCGTACTCCCACTGACGTCCTCTGTGATAAGATGAAATGAGTCACACTAGGTGTTTGTAAAGGTTAACAAGTAATATAATCAGAACTGGAGATAAATCACAATGCCCTTCTATGTGGCAGATGCTACAGAACAAATTGCTAAGAAATGCCTAAAAGTAGGTAAATAAGTAGGTAGAATCAGCAGCTCTAAAATAACTTCAAAGGTGCACTTTCAGAAAGCTTAGCGTTATCTCTGCACAAAATGGTGACACTGTGAATGACCACTGAATATTACTTGGTTGTTAAGAATCTGGATACACCATAGAAAGAACACTTTTTTAGTGTCTTGTCACTGTGTGCTGCCAGTGTTAAAAGCTGTTCACATCCTGATTTTGCAGCTTTTACATCATGCCAGATCTGTGCCCTCTCTAGAGGATTTGCTAGCCAAGACAAAACAGCATACTGGTTCTACTCTAGCTCCGTGCCCCTCTGCTACAAGAGTCAAAGAAACAGTCAAAATACACTGTTTCTTTCTTTCTTTCCTTCTTTATCTCTTTCTTTCTTTCTTTATACATCGAAGGAGCCAAGGAAATCATTGATCATTCCATGAAGGATTTGATAACTCAGTATGTGGTATCTGTCCTCTGAAACACCACTGAAGAAAGGCTTTGGTACAATCTGGAGAGGTACTATCATGTTTAGTTAGGCCAATTTTCAGAAGTCATACAAAAGTGATGCTCTTGTTGCAGTCGCTACAAATGACTGCACAGAATCAAACTGAAGACATTATCAAGCCAAATTCTAGTTCTTACCATTTCACTCCATCAAATAAACATTTTCCTCGGGTTTCTACAAGTATGTTACCCAGTCTCCTTTCTACAAGAAATCATATAGTTCTGCCACTAGAGTACAAGTCGTTACATTCTTGTGTTGGCTCTATTGAGTAATGAAGTACTAGCTCTTAACTCTCCTCCATCCTTTCCTGACATGGGAGTAAAAGATATATAGTCAAGGCTCTGGATTCTCTATGCTGATGTAATGGCCCATAGAAAATTATTGCAAACCACTAGGCATCTGTTCTCCAAGGCAAGGTCATCAGTAAATTCTGAGTGGAAGGAGGAATATTTACTCCATATTCCCATATGCTAATTCTAATATATTTAATACCTTGTGTTTCCTATTAGCTGGGTCTAGACAGGTTCCTGTGCAGTCTATGAAAGGATTATATCACTCTATGGATGTTTGTATCACTGACACTGTCTAAAATTGTTCTCCAGAGGCACCCAGTTTCTCTACTGACTGGACAGGAGGTCCATCTGTTTAGCTAAGGTGCTATGAATCAGGCTTCCAAGTCAGCAATCCATTCATTAGACATTGTAGTACTTACTTCAGGTGAAAATTTTACATTTCAAAATGCTAACTACTTATACTGAATATAAAAGCTTTTACCTGGACAGTTATAGTATTTTTTATTGCAATAAAACATTCTAGCTCAACCAATCATTAGAAATCTGTACATGAACTACACTGAATCATCTGATAAATATATTTTTGGGAATTGTTGAAGCCACAAATGGGCACCAGTGTTTCAGTAAACCAGAGTTTCAGTAAATCAGGATAAAAGGCTGCAATTTTGATAGTCATCTTTAGGACAGTTTTGTCACTAAGTACTGTTGGTGCTTGGTGTTTCAAGCTGTTTCTGTTCAGTCTGTCTTTATAGCTTTAACCAACTTATGTTGAACAGCTTATATTGTGCTTTAGTTCCTCACCAATAGCCTGTAAATAAGATGATATTTCTTTAATACAACACAGGTGAATTTGTATAAAATAAATATAAAAGCAACAAGAATAATATTTCTAGATAAAAATACTGTATTTTTCTAAATGTTTATTACATAATATTACGAAATACAACTGAGCTAAAATTGTAATAATACAGTTTCATGTAACTGTTGTGTTGCTCTATATACAGCAGAGTTCTTATAGAACACAAATATTTTTTTCAGAAATGTATTTGTGTTTCATTTTTTTAGTATTCAGAATAGATATTTAAGAAATTTTATCCTGAAAATGCAACTGAGTCATCCATGGCAAGTATAAATTAAATAAATAATTGTTTGATCATTCTTAAGAAAACAAACATAACTGGGTTACTGCCCCATTGTAAAATGATGGTGTGATAAAGTATTTATAATCTCTGCTAAATCACTGGCATAGTCCCTTCTCCTTCCATGGAATTGTCCAATCTCTTCCATTTTCAAGCACTTTCTTGCTATAAAATGCCACCTTGTGCTATTCCTCCAAAGCTCTGATTCTGAGAAGGATGAATTGTTCTACTGAACTAGAATCAGCCAAACAATGGAACTTTGCTCCAGTACATTAAAAATGTCATCTTTTGGCATATTATTTCTTGAGATACAGATTGCTGGAACCTTGCAGAATATGTTAGAAAAGCATCTTCAAAGGCCTGTCCCAGTTATACTCTTCCTCATAGACAAGGTCCTTGAATAGATGGATCTTTATCTTTTTTAAATTAAACCTTTCAAACTTGCCTTATTTCAAGAAAACTTGGTCTTGCACATTTGTTTGACATTTTCAGAAGTACCTAAGCCTTACTTTCAAAACTGACTTAGATATATTATTCCTTAGTGACATGCAGGTATCTAGGTGTTTCAATATTTTTGAGAAAACAAGAATCTTAAAAAATTGTTGCAAGTGCTCTCCATGGGCAGAAATGTACCAAGTGGAGAAAAATGAGCAAAGGGAAGGAAATTTTCTAGAGCCTACTAACCTACTGCTTCTCTAAAAAAGCAATAGACAGTAAAAGAGGTTCCTTTTCTTGTTTTTTATATATGAGGGGGGAAAAAGCAAACTTAGATAGTTATATAGGTAGAGTTTAAATGAATCTCTAAAGTTGAGCTCTGTCACTGAAAATACAGTCTTTTTTTTTTTTTTTAAATCACCTCATTATTATATCTCATTTGTTATGGCAATCAACAAATGCCAGCCAGGTAAATTTGTTAACTGCTAACTTAAGGCAAAACAAGAATTAAAGCTCTTTACCAAGAGCTGTATTCTAGAGCCAGGTGTGAACTTGCTCTCACACTATGTCTAACAGTGCTTCACGGTATACCAGAAAAGACACTGTCTTGGCCACTGTCATGCCCTATTTAAAGTAAAAGGTGATGATGCTCAGGTTTACACTTCTTCTTCAGCTGGTGAAATCAGTGTTGCCACATATGGGTCACAGTGTCTGCTAGAGATAAGCACCTGAGGAAAACAGCAATCTCAGCCAGGAAGGGCCTAAGTGCTACTTACAATGAGAGATCCACTTTTCAGGGAAGCTTCATAGATCTTGAGAGTACTTCCTTTTCATCTCAACTGTCCTTCCTTCCCACCATTCTCTATCACATCACATTTAATCCCTTACCCCTTCTTAACACCCATTTATAAAAACAATGTTAGGTCACAGAATACAATTAATACTGCCTTGGTCCCTAAAATCAAGATTGCAATAGAGATTCTTCAACAGTTAGAAAGGATGATGAACTCTTCTAAGAACAGAAGTTAACAAACAAAAAGCTTGCATCAGGTCATGAAACTGTATCCAAAGCTATCATCAAGGGCAGTCAGAAAATCAGGTTTCTTCAGCATTGCAGGTGTCTGCCCCTTCAGAGCAGAACAGGACACAGCATCACAGAGCAATTTAGACCTTCTGGGTCTAATTAAAAGGTTCAACACAAAAAGTCATCAAGGAGAACAAATAAAGAAATAAAAAATCTACATTATTTCAGAAACCTGACTTCACTTGCTGTCAGGGTGAGGAGGGAGAACCTCACATTTTCCTGTCTGGGAACAAGATGAGTCTCAATATACAAAAACTACACTTTCACCTTCATTGCTGAAGAGACAGCACTATTAAAGGCATTAGAAGGCTGTTAGCAGTACAGTCAGTGAGGAAAAGTGATGAAGGCAAAAAACCGATCAAAGTATTGTGACAGGGTGATTTTGGACTTTTGTAAACACAGACTTGGGCTTGCCTATTTGAGGACACAGTTGATTCCATGAAATTAAAAAACAAAACAAACAAAAAAAAAGAAACAGACACCTTGAACACCAAGTCTGGAGGAATAGGGCTAAAATAAATGATGTATCCTTTAAAAAACACTGTCTCTCATTCTTGTCCCCATCATAGCTGCTTTGAGTAGGTCGTCTTAGGTTATCTCTTTACTTACCTTATGTTATCTCTTTACTCCTTTTGACCCAGGATATTTTTGGTGTTATGTACTATGTCATGCTTCAGCTTCCGCCCTGGGACTACCAGTCACAGACCTTGCTCCATTACCTGCAGATAAATGAATAGGACAAAACCCATAACAGATCATTCCGTAAATTAAATATTCACCTGACTGACTGTAATCTCTGAAACAAAATTAATAGTGAATTTGTTTTTTCTTTTTCTTTCTGGAGCATCTAGGAGTCCTGTTCAAGAACAAAGTCCCAGGGTTCAGACATAAAAATATTTTTAATCTAAATAACCTAAATCTATAATTTTCACAAAACAGTAAAAAAAAAAAGGAAATATATGGACATGTAAAATAGTTTCAGTGGTCTAACTCCATCATCACCAGGTCATCACCTTTTGTCCTATTGCAATTTTGGTCAGGGATTTCCCTGTACCTGTACTTTCAGACACAACTCTCAACAAATATCAGTACCGCTATTGCTAATTTTGACACTATCATCTGCTCCTCTCTCTGTTTTCTTTTTCTTCAGTCCCTTAATATATGTCTACAGGAAATGGGGCAACAGAATTTCTCACTGCTGTGCCTTCATGGGTCAGGTTCTGAGCAGACCTAAATGCTAAATTTAATGTAATTTTTAATTTACAGCAGTTACCTATAAAGAATAGTATCTATTTATGTAACTGTATTTTAATTTGTGTCAACTTTTTGACTTAAGCATGTATTTAAAAAAAATATTCAGTTTTTATATGAGCTTTTAGCGGGGCAATCTTTCTCTTTACTTAAACCTAACAAATCTGTGTTTAATGCATAAGACTATTATTTCAACGCACCTATAATAAAGCTGCCTGTAATAATAATAAAAAAAAATTAAAATAAAATCCTACAAGAAATCATTGTCTTTCCTTTACCTGGTGTACCTTGTGGCAAGGCAAATACTCACATTACACTGATTTGTATGAGCATTCATAAACAAAACACAGTAACTTTCAAAAATGGTTATCAGGCTTTGGCCTTCCTTTTATGTAAGACAGTGACCATACTTCCATAACATTTAACTACTTTCCATTTAAAAGCCTTTCTAAAAAGTATATTCTCTGCTTTGAATAATGGTGTACAAAAGCAATCTACCTCAGCAGTTTAACATTCTAAGTGAAACAATCAATTTGAATGACAATCTGTTATTCATCCATAAAATGTATTAACTAATGAAAAATAGACATTTCTCCACAATATTACAGTCACATTTCAGTAAGAGACTTAAAACAACTGGGACCTCACAACCTCTAGATACAATTAAATATGTGTATGGCTAAATCAGCAATAAGTGAAGTGTTTGAAGTCTATCATCAGGGTTGAGTGAAATAGCTACATAACTAGAAGCTATGAATAAAATGAAAAAAGACAAAGACTTAATCACTAGTCAATTCCGTTGTGGATAGAGAGAAGAGAATCTAGTTATTTGACAGCTTTTATTTAAGGCCAGAATTAAGAAATATACATTTTATAGTAACATTCTTTCAATAGATCAGGGAACCTATTCCTTCATATAGATATATACGTCACAAAGCAGAATTCATAAAACATGGCCCACGATAATGAAAATGGAAAAGCAAATACTGTGTGTAAAGGCAGAGTCAGAGTCAATTTACTGTTCCAGGAAACAATTTTACTATATTTTGATTCAGAACTGGATAAACAATTTCCGTCCCCATTGCACTAGGGAGTCTTCATGGTTATTTTGCAAGTTACAAAATCCCTACATTAGGACCTTGAGAAGGTTGTGGTAAAAATAAAAATATCCAGATATAATTTATATTAAAAAAAGCTTTCAGCCTCATGATGTTTTAAAGCCACTATTGCAACAAACTTTAATTAGAGTTTTGTTTAATATCCTGAGATAAGTCAAGCATTGAAGGAAGAAAGAAATAGCATGAACCTGTATAAAATAGCATGTCACACTCATTAAAGAAGCAGCACAGTAAGACAGCATACCTGTAAAAGCATTTGTGTGCACAGCAGCCCAGACAAATATTATTGCCATTGCTAATTACAGGCCACAGGGCTTGTGCTAACTGTGCCTCCTGTTAACTCTGAAGGGACCTAGTCCGGCTTGTTAGGTTTGTTATCAACTTGTTGGGCGTACTGAGCATGGCACCATGTGTCTCTTGTTACCACACACAAGTTTAAGGGTGGGATAACAGCAAAGGCCTTGAAAATATGAGCACTGGTTGAGGAAAGAAGTCACAGAACAACTAACAATGCACTGATTGGCTATTACTCATTGTAGAAAAAAATGCACCTGTGAAAAGACTGCTTTTGCTTTATCAAAAGGAGCAGCAGCCAAGCAACAGGGTGAGGCATCTGCTGCATCCTGGAAAATAATTTTTCCCCAGGTTCAGGCAGTGTGTATCTCAGGGTGGAGGCCAAGGGCTGGGAGTTGCCTTGAAACTCAACTGCCTTATAAAAGGACAAGATCCTGAACTTGGGGATGGGTAAGAGTAAAGAGATGTTTACTTCAGTTCTGGGTTTTCCTGTTGAAGAGCTCTTGGGTCTGATCACCTGCACTGTGGTGACGGAGGACATGAAGGACTGTTGCCATCACTGCTAATTACACAGGTCAGCCCTGTGGTGTTGGGTACTCACAGCTAATGTTGGGTGTGATTGCTAAGTAGTGATGGCTTTGAGTATGTAATGATAATGGTTGGTAATGAGAACTAACCATTTGCATTAAATGTGTTGTTAATGAGCACCAGTCTAGAAAAGCTCTGTTTTACTGTTACAGGCATGATTTATCAGTTTTTTAAACATGACTATTACAGTGATATCCAATTCCCTAACTCTAAATGTTATGTGTGTAGTACATGTATGTGTGTACATACATGCACACACGTTCAGATGCAACAAATGTTTCATCCCTAAAAGTAAGATGCATTGACAGGGAAATGAAGGAAAGCTGATCCATGTCATGTTCCTACATGGCAAAGAGTAAGTGAGCTCTAAGAAAAACTCTTATTTGTTATATGTGAAAGAACAATTCTTGTAATTCTCATGGATGTCTAAGAAAAACTTTGATTTCAGTAACACTTGGATCAGTTATGAAATCAGTTGTGCAACTCTTCTATAGAACAAGACTGTCATCATTTAAAGTATTTCTAACAATCTTTTGTGAGAAGCCAGGAGCTTGTTAATATCTGAACGGTACTGTGCATATGAACTGTATCTATCATGAGGCTTTAAACTGAAAGAGGGTAGATTTAGATTAGATATAAGGAAAAAATTCTTCACTGTGAGGATGGAGGCACTGGAACATGTTGCCCACGGAATTTATGGATGCCCCATCCCGGGAAGTGTTCAAGGCCGGGTTGGATGGGGCTTTGAGCAACCTGGTCTAGTGGAAGGTGTCTCTGCCCATGGCACGAAATTGGAACTAAATGATCTTTAAGGTCCCTTCCAACCCAAACTGTTCTATGCTTCTATGGTTCTATGAGGGAACAGAATCATTACTGGGCAGACTTCAACTACCATAAATCTGTGCATCTTCACTGATTTCAGAGCAGGTATGCCAGTTTACCATGTTTATGAGTAGGACGTAATGATTATAGGACTAATCCTAGACCAAGAAGTTGGCAAACAGTTTGAGGGGAAAAAAAAATATGCTGTTAACATGAAAGATCTGACAGAATTAAAATGCATATCTTTTGGACTACGCTTTCTAGTGCATTTTGTACGAGGTTTTATGATAGTCCTTTATAATTAAACATCAGCCTTTAAAAAGTCAATACATAAGAAGTAGTCCTGCACCATAGTCCCTCCTGATTCTCCTAATATTATCCTGAAACAGTTTATACTGAAGACCTTCAGATCAGAAATGAGTTTATGTTTGTAAGCAAAGAATTTAGCACAGTCACAAAATATAAAAATAATGTATAGCATATAAATGATAGCAGACTTAAGACCTCTTCCCCTTATTTAGCTTTTTATCCACATCAAAATTATTTGACTAATTCTATCTTCTGTAGTTTAATATTTTCCCATAGTTAACCACTTCAAGTACTTTATTGAAAGATAAGTTAGATCTTCCACTTCTCTCATATCTAGGGAATCAGTTACTCTAGTAAACAAAGATACCAAGTTATCTTGGTATTACCTATCTTTTTTTAAAAAAGTCATGTTGTTGATTTTCCATTCATTTCTATTTTTCACAACTAATTTCTTTATAATTTATTCCAAGGGTTTCTATTCTATTGAAATCAAGCAATAGGCTTGTATTTCTCTGGGTTATGTTTTTCTTTCTGTTAATTATAGTACAATATTTATTATTTTACAGACATAGTTACATTTCCAATTTGATAAATCAGCTACTCTTATCAAAATTTAAAAGTGTGCCAGTTTTTTCATTATTCTGCAATGACAATCAGTAACTGTCTTGATCTGAGCACATTAAAATCTGAGTTCTGTTTCCTCCTCAGATGTGGTAATTTCCATTTCTATTCTGTCATTGCCATTAGCCATCCTATCTCTGCTCCTGGATATACTTTGCTTTTACTGAAAGTGATGCAAAGTATTAATAACTTTGATTATTAATAACTTGAATAATTTTAATCTCCTTCCAGACTTCTCTGGGTCTTAAGCCCATGTCTTCCCTTTTTATATCCATGTCTAAAAGAACTTCAACACTAAACAGGGACCAATGACATCTCTAAAGAGTAACTCACCCCAGCTTAGATCATCAGTGACATGCCCCTTGGAGGAGCCTAACTTTCTCTGTTAATTATTGGGATAACCTGATGGTTGCTTAATTTAACTGTTAGCTGACATAAATTTGCCTAAAAGGGTTGACAGTTGAATAAACAAATAAGACCATGGAGAAGAACTGTTTACTTATAAATTTCCAGTTCTTGTTACTAGTATTTCAGTCCTAGATGTCATGGGCACAGTCCAGTTACTATTGGATTCAGTGACAAATTCTTTTTGTGAACTTCACTAGCTAGTAAATTGGGATGGAAAATAGGCGTAAATTTCACAGTATTTCAACTAGATTGCTATGCATTCAGGAAGCTAAATGACAGAAAAAAATCATTTAGAGTGTGATATGATTCATCACTCGAAGGAACAATTCCCTGCTGAATTTCACATGGCACTACATAGGTACTTAGAAGATTGAATCATACATTTTGAACAAAGAATATTCATTTCTCTATTGTCATTCATGTATCATACAATAGTTTAGTTGCTGACAAAAAAGAAAAGGTGTTTGGGGAATAATATAGGAACAGTAAATGGATTTGCAGTTATTAGCCATATAAATTGTATTTCTAGTGTTGACATCACTAAATGTTGGCAGTGAAAGTGGTACTAATGTGTCTACTATAAGCAACTCTTTCTTAAATATTCAAAGAAGATTTTTCTTTTCACAGAGATTATTGATCATAATATACAATGGCGGAAGTATTTGAGTAGAAGTTGAGATTGCTTATGCTATGGTTTGATTTGGTATATGAAACTGAATCAGGAGGCAGGTTCAGACTAAGGGAAAGTATCTAGTATGGAAATTATTAGAGCTTTTCTTCTAACATTTTCACCAAAAATTGCAGAAGGCAAATGAGATGTGTTGTTCTGGTCAGCACATTGTGATTCTGACAAATGGAGGTCTCATAAGATTTGTTTTCTTGAAAAACTACTACCACTGTAGGCCAAAATTTTGTTATTAGTTATTCAGAGCTTGTCTAAATTAATTTCATTCTATTCTGAAAGAGACAGTTTCATCTTCTCAATCTCATATTACAACCACCACTAACCTGCGTTTTCCAGTGTGACCACTGAATCCTTATCATCTGATCATTATGATCTACCAGACAGATACATTATGGGTTCATTAACGCGTATTTGTATACATTCCACTCAGAGCAGTGCTCAAAGAAACAGTGATCACAATTAAAGGAGCTTGACCCATCAGCTTCTTAGCTGCTTAAGTAGCACTTGCACAAGCCTTAGTTTTCAGCTCAACTAATTACAGTAGAGAAGTAGGAAACAAGATCAATGGAAGAAGACACAAAATAGGTCAGCTGCACTAAACCAACCAATTCCTATGTTCCTTCTTATCTGCCCAGCTGGAAAGTGTTCAGTTTAAAGAATTTCCCAGCTGGTGGGGAAAGAAGCCCCCTTTTAAGTGTGATGTCTATTAGATCCATGTCATACTACACTTAGAGGTACAATGCATTTATCCTACCTACCCTTAAGGAAAAATGGAGTGACACTGGAATAAAGAAATGCAATTAGGATATTTTTAATATATACCTGCTGCTATTTTCAGCACATTTACACATATAGATAAAATCTGTCCTGTTCATTAATGGTCTTTTCTTTTTTTTTTTTTTTTTCTTTTTCCTTATTGTTTTCAACTTTCTTGCAAACTGTATGTTCACTGATAGATTTCCCCATGGGTTTATGCAAAATGTTTGATTGGAACATCTGGATCTAAGGTAACTACTTTTGGAAAACAGCAATTAGGTACGTTGACAGGGGGAACAGAAGGCCCAATATGTAAACCGGACCCACTTCTTAGGGAAATCTGCTGCCTCCCTGGGGCCCAGGCTAAAGATGTGAAGAGAAATCTCCCTACCCTGGTACAGCCCTCGGATTACCAATCCATTATTGATTTTTCAGGTAGGCAGCGATGAAGTTGCAACGAGAAGTCCGAGGGCAGTCAAGAGAGACTTCAGGGCCTTGGGACAACTGGTTAAGGGATCAAGAGCACAAGTAGTATTCTCCTTTATTATTCCAGTTGCAGGGAATGATGAGGGAAGACACAGGAAGAGCCAGCAGATCAATACTTGGCTCTGAGCCTCTTGTCACTGCCAGGATTTTGGGCTTTTTGATCATGGGTCAGTTTACACAACACGAGGCCTGCTGGTGACAGACAGGGTACACCTGTCTCAAAGGGGGAAAAGGATCTTTGCACAGGAGTTAGAAGGCCTTACTGAAAGAGCTTTAAACTAGATTTGAAGGGGGAAAGGGATAAACCCAGGCTTGCTAGGCATAAGCCTGGGGTTGGCACATCAATATTTGAGGGATGGTGTGCTAGTGAGCTCCTTCAGTCCGCTGTCTCAGTGGAGGCAGGGGATGGAGATCCACACGGCAGCAAAGATGCAAGGGCTATGGATATGTTAGAAACCATAGAAGTGCCTGAGAATGGTCACATAGGAATTAGGGCTTCTCCCCCCAAAAAGGTGGCGGTATCAATAGCCCAACTGAAGTGCATCTACACCAATGCACACAGCATGGGCGACAAACAGGAGGAGCTGCAAGCCATTGTGCAGTAGGAAAACTATGACATAGTTGCCATCGCAGAAACATGGTGGGGTGACTTGCACAACTGGAGTGCTGCAATGGATGGCTATAAACTCTTCAGAAGGGACAAGCAAGGAAGGAGGGCTAGCCCTGTATGTTAGGGAATGGTTTGATTGTCTAGATCTTAATGATGATGATGATAAGGTTGAGTGTTTATGGGTAAGAATCAGGGGGAAGGCCAACAAGGCAGATATCCTGGTGGGAGTCTGTTATAGACCACCTAACCAGGATGAAGAGGCAGATGAAATATTCTATAGGCAGCTAGGAAAAGTCTCACGATTGCTAGCCCTTGCTCTTATGTGGGACTTCAATTTACCAGACATCTGCTGGAAATACAACACAGCAGAAAAGAAACAGTCTAGGAGGTTCTTGGAGTGTGTGGAAGATAACTTCCTGACACAGCTGTTGAGTGAGCCAACTAAGGAAGGTGCCCCGCTGGACCTGTTGTTTGCAAACAGAGAAGGCCTGGTGGGTGATGTGATGGCTGGAGGCCATCTTGGGCATAATGATCATGAAATGATAGAGTTTTTGATTCCTGGATATCCTGGTTTCAGCTGGGATAGAGTTAATTTTCTTCTTAAGAGCTGGTATAGTGCTGTGTTTTGGATTTAGGATGAGAATAATGTTGATAACACACTGATGTTTTGGTTCTTGCTGAGTAGAGTTTACACTAGTCAAGGACTTTTCAGCTTCCCATGCTCTGCCAGGTGCATAAGAAGCTGGGAGGGAGCATAGCCAGGACAGCTGACCCAGACTGGCCAAAGGGCTATTCCATACCATATGACATCATGCTCAATACATAAGCTGGGGGAAGAAGGAAGGGGGGGACATTCGGAGTGATGGCGTTTGTCTTCCCAAGTAACTGTTACACGTGATGGAGCCCTGCTTTCCTGAGGATAGCTGAACACCTGCCCGCCGATGGGAAGTAGTGAATGAAGTCCTTGCTTTGCTTTGTCTGTGTGCATGGCTTTTGCTTTACCTATTATACTGTCTTTATCTCAACCCATGAGTTTTCTCACTTTTATTCTTTTGATTGTCTCTCCCGTCCCACCAGGGGGGAGTGAGCGAGCGGCTGTGTGGTGCTTACTTGCCAGCTGGGGTTAAACCATGACACTGGAAAAATAAGGTTGGGGGGGGTGTCAACAGAACCGCTACCTTGGACTTCCAGAGAGTAGACGTTGGCCTGTTTAGGAGCCTAGTTGACAGAGTCCTTTGGGAGGAAGTCCTGAAGGTCAAAGGAGTCCAAGAAGGCTGGACATTCTTCAAGGAGGAAATCTTAAAGGCGCAGGGGCAGGCTATCCCCATGTGCCGAAAGATGAGCCGGCAGGGGTAAAGACCGGCCTGGCTGAACAGGGAGCTTTGGCTGGAACTCCAGAATAAAAGGAGAGTTTATGACCTTTGGAAGAAGGGGCAGGCAACTCAGGAGGACTACAAGGATGTTGTGAGGTTATGCAGGGAGAAGATTAGAAGGGCCAAAGCCCAACTAGAACCTAATCTGGCTACTGCCATAAAAGACAATAAAAATGTTTCTACAAATACATTAGCAACAAAAGGAGGTCTAAGGAGAATCTCCATTCTTTATTGGATGTGGGGGGAAACATAGTGGCAGAGGATGAGGAAAAGGCTGAGGTACTTAATGCCTTCTTTGCCTCAGTCTTTAATAGTCAGAAAAGTTGTTCTCAGGGTACCCAGCCCCCTGAGCTGGAAGACAGGGACGGGGAGCAGAATGAAGCCCTCATAATCTGAGGGGAAATGGTCAGTGACCTGCTACACCACCTAGACATACACAAGCCTATGGGGCCAGACGGGATCCACCCAAGGGTACTGAGGGAGCTGGCAGAACTGCTCACCAAGCCACTTTCAATCCTTTACCAGCAGTCCTGGCCAACTGGAGAGGTCCCAGTTGGCTGGAGGTTAGCAAATGTGACATCCATCTACAAGAAGGGCTCGGAGGATCCAGGGAACCACAGGCCTGTCAGCCTGACCTCAGTGCCAGGGAAGGTTATGGAGCAGATCATCCTGAGTGCCATCATGTGGCATGTAGAGGACAACCAGAGGACACACCTAGTCAGCATGGGTTTATGAAAGGCAGGTCCTGTGTGACTAACCTGTTCTCCTTCTATGACAAAGTGACCCACTTAGTGGGTGAGGGAAAGGCTGTGAATGTTGTCTACCTAGACTTTAGTAAAGCCTTTGACTTCGTTTCCCACAGCATTCTCCTGGAGAAACTGGCTATTCATGGCTTGGACAGACATACTCTTCTCTGGGTAAAAAACTGGCTGAATGGCCGGTCCCAAAGAGCTGTGGTGAATGGAGTTAAATCCAGTTGGTGGCTCATCACAAGTAGTGTTCCCCAGGGCTCAGTATTGTTTATTATCTTACTTATCTTACGTTAATATCTTATCTTACTGTTTAATATCCTTATCAGTGATCTGGATGAGGGGATCGAGTGCACCCTCAGTAAGTTTGCAGAAGACACCAAGTTGAGCAGGAGTGTTGATCTGCTGGAGGGTAGAAAGGCTCTACAGAGGGACCTGGACAGGATGGATCAATGGTCTGAGGCCAGTTTTATGAGGTTCAACAAGGCTGAGTGCCAGGTCCTGTACTTCGGTCACAACAACCCCATGCAACGCTACAGGCTTGGGGAAGAGTGGCTGGAGAGCTGCCTGGAAGAAAAGGACCTAGGGGTGTTGGTTGACAGCTGGTTGAATATGATCCAGCAATGTGCCCAGGTGGCCAAGAAGGCCAATAGCATCCTGGCTTGTATCGGAACTAGTGTGGCCAGCAGCACTAGGGGAGCAATTGTCCCCCTGCACTCGGCACCAGTGAGGCTGCAGCTCAAATATTGTGTTCAGTTTTGGGCCCCTCACTACAAGAAGGACATTGGGGTTCTGGAGTGTGTCCAAAGAATGGCAATGAGGCTGGTGAAGGGTCTGGAGAACAAGTCTTATGAGGAGTGGCTGAGGGAGCTGGGGTTGTTTAGCCTGGAGAAAAGGAGGCTGAGGGGAGACCTTATTGCTCTCTACAACTACCTGAAAGGAGGTTGTAGTGAGGTGGGTATCAGTCTCTTCTGCCAAGTAACAAGCGATAGGACAAGAGGAAATGGCCTCAAGTTGTACCAGGGGAAGTTTAGATTGGATATTAGGAACAATTTTTTCACTGAAAGTGTAGTCGGGCACCGGAACAGGCTGCCCAGGGAAGTGGTTGAGTCCCCATCCCTGGAGATATTTAAAAGATGGGTAGATGCAGCGCTTAGGGACGTGGTTTAGTGGTGGACTTGGCAGTGCTGGGTTAACGGCTGGACTTGATGATCTTAAAGCTCTTTTCCAACCTATACAATTCTATGGTTCTAACTTATGAGAATTTAAGCAATGAGAATTGAAAATCACAGTTAGATAGAAATTTGCAGTTGGGCACATAACTCAGTAGGAGATCATCCTAGAGTTAATGCTAAAAAGTGAACATGGGGCATCAAAATGCTGACTATAGCAATTAGATCTTAAAATCCATCTGATTTTATTATCAGCACTTATCTAGCAGCCTCTCAAGAAGTTATCTTGCTTGTGCTGGTGTAAAAAACATTCTGTTGTAGTCATAATTATACAAACTGTAAGTGTAATTAAACTAGATTAAGAATAGCAAATCAAACAGAAAACATGAACAAAACCCTATAATATTATAGGACCATGTGTCACAAAGAACATATGGTGCATATGCAAACAGTCACTGCAACAAACAACCTATAGCTAAACCTATACACCTATAAATGTTTATAAATATCGAAATAGCAGTATAAATAAGAATATTCTTACAAAATTCCTAAGTAAACATATCTTCTCGACTAAAAATGCAAGAATAAAATAATTTTGCTTTGGCTTCAGAGGAGTCAGAGCTTCATCTAAGAGCAAATAAATTAGTTATATTTTTATTAATAATAATTGTCCTTACATATTTCACACTTACTTTTACTACAGCAGACAGACTCTTATTATTTTTCTTGACTTCACGTGCTTACTGAGAGAGAGAAAAAGGAACGAAAGGAAAAACGTAATCCCATAATCTGGGAAGTAAAACCAAGATTATGATTATGTTAAAGTTGGACTGAATTGCTCACTTTACTGTCTGGTAAGTACTAGAAAGCATTCATAGCTTACTGACAGGTCTGTGCTAAACAGAAAGGTATCTCTTGTCCCATGCAGCGTATTTCAATGACTTATTTATTGTAGAGAATGTTCGTCCTTATATGGTTTATTCAGATACCACAATAATGAGGGTTAAAAAAATTCATATTTCTATTTAGAGTACATAGAAGCTCTGCTGGAATCAGGCACTTTTCATGTTGTAACACTAGCATTGCACCAGTCTTCAGAGATGAACAAAATGAAATCTTTTTTATATATAAATATGCTGTTGGACATAATTTAAAACACACATGCACATACATACACACATATACATTGGCACATTTTGCTAGCCACGAGTGACTCTTGGACTCTTGCAAGTAAATTCGGGTGAATCCATGTTATACAACTAATTGAGGTAATCAAGGTACTTGGCATCATAAAATTGTGTCTATTGCTTCCAGAAATGATCTTCTGATTTCATTAGCTTTTAGAATTAGTACTCATATTTGACTTTAAATAGACTACAAGCTCTGTACCTTGCATATAAATGTTCGGTCTGTCTGTTTAATCATTCAGTTTCAGTATTTTGCATGATGCCATATGTTCCTGTGACTAAACGATCTGCAGTTGTTATTCAGCTGGCTTTTATTTTTGAGATCTCTGGGATTTAAAATTTCTCTACCAGGAGTGCCATTCTCTCCATACCCTGATCTGCCTCTCAGCTTTATAATCAACAATCCATTTTTGTAGTCCCTAAATGAGAACATGGATGGTGTCATTTCTCCACATGATGATGTTAATTACTGTCACACCATCACACTCATTTGTTCATAACAAAACCTGCAGGGATATATCTGATTTACTTCTTCCTCTTCTGTATACCTATGCCAAAGCCAAGCGTCTTTATTTCTTGATGATCTCATCTTGGTGTAAATATATTTACAGTATTTCAAATAGAGCTATTCAAATTTGGAGGGCACTTTTTGTTCTCATAAAACTTAATTCTATTTAGCTTTTTTGCCTTGTAAATCAAAATTATATGATCACTTTAAAAAGTTATGGGGGTCACTCCTCTGTAGACAAATTACAATCAAATATTAATTATTACAGAAATACAGTTTCCATCACTTTAAAAATAATAAAAAACTCACTAACAATAATTATATACAACAACAATTGAGATGGCGCAGTTTTTCTTCATGCAATGCTTGAAATGAGAAATAATTGAACTAAATTGGACACCACTGTCTTACTGCTGTTAGAGGTATCATTACTAATTCAAGGCATCCATAGGTTAATGACAGATTATAGTGGCTTTCACCTACTCCGGTCTTGATTCAGGTAGGAAATCAACCTGGCCATCAGAATTAGAGAGAGAGGCAGCAGGGGAAGAGATGTGTAAAGAAGCAGCCAGCCTTGCACTATTTTAGTTTGCGTTCCAGGAGCAAAATGAACTATACCTAAACCATATTTTATGCTATAGCCAATTTAAGGCGGCAACTGTAGCCGATTGTCACTATCACAGCAACTAATAATACCCACACTTCTTAAAATAAAATGTCTTAGAATCACAGAATCATAAAATTGTTACGGTTGGAAAAGACCCTTAAGATCGAGTCCAACCTTTAATAATCTTCATCTTAGTGATGAAGATTATTGAAAACACTTCCAAAAATATTTCCCCCAAAAAACAAGCTTTTTATGATTTACAGTTTTATGCAGATAAAATCAAAGACACGTTTATGGGCCTTAAAAGGAAACAGTTGTCTCATGTTCAAAGGTAGTTTACTCACCAAAGGCAAAATTTACACATTTTCTTTTATGATGGAAATCAAGAACACATTACACTGGCAGTTTCTAAGGCTCATTAGACCAACTAATCTGATGCCTTTCTAAATTAAGTTAGCACTGATTATTTCTTAATATCTTTTTTTTAAGTTCTTTAAATAACTTTTTTTGGCTTTCATTGTCCTCTGAAATTAACTCCTGGTTTCTGGCAGTACTTAATTCAGCAACAATGTTTTCTGAAGTGTATCTATCTTTAGTCCTTGTGTCAGATTTAACAGCTTCACTTATTGTTTTATTTAACTTCTATGCTTAGCTACTTTGCTGTTTATAGTTTCATCTGCTTCCATCTGCTCTAAATAAAGTTCCAGTAATTCTGGCCCCTTGCCTTTTCTGTCAAGTTTTAAGTGAAAGACAGTCTACAGGGCAGCAGCCCCAGAGTTGGAAGGCTAAGTGAAAATCCTTGCTCCCTCACAGACCCATGCTATGTTGAATAAAACAAAACCAGTCCATTAAGGACTTAGGATCCTCAAGCTTTGTGATATCTGGTGAGGAGCTGGGGAAGGGACAAAAAGAAGTTTAAAAGAAATCCTAGGAGAACAGGAAATTTTCTTCTACCTATGATCACAAACCAATTCATTAATTTTGGATACCTTAACCTTTCTAATTTGCTGATTATCTATAACTCCAGTTGATGTCAGTTATAGTAACAGGTGTTCCTCTCCTTGATACATCACATACTAAAAGTTTTGACCTGACTGCTAGAACTAGCTTCTGAAAACTTGAATTTAATTTTTCTGAAAATTCAAATTAAAAAGAATTAAGGAGACCTTAATTATTGATTTCTCTAAGAATATAAACAAAATATTCTTGTCTTGAGCTGGTCTATGGAAGGGAATTTTATATTGCTTATATGGTTTATTTACTGGAATGTGGTCTGATGAAAGCAGGTAAGTGTTCATTTAATTAAAACATTGTTTTATTTAATCAAGAATGGGAATCTCTAATATCTTGAGATGAAGGGGAGAGAGAGGAAATAGGAAATGTCTGCTTTCAGCTGTGAAACTTTTTTTATTGAATGTTTGTACTAGCTACTTCTCATTCTCTCATACATCCCGCTGAGGGGAAGTGAGCAAGCGGCTGTGTGGTGCTTCGCTGCCTACCAAGGTTAACTCACAACAATATTAGCAAAAAAAGTCCACAGACTGAACAGATCAATTCTGCAGAGTAAATACCTAAAAACAGACAATTAAAAAAAAAACAAAAACAACAAACAAACTCTTACGTCTTCTTGGTGAAATACTGTTCTGTAGCAGGACAGACAGAATAATAATATATTTGTCATATTAATCATTAAGTGGCACAGGATCAGGCAGAATTAATACTAACTTTGAAATACTGCTTTTGTTTAGTTGCAAGCTCCCAAATTTCCACTCATCCAGTAGAGATCTGTTGCAAGCCAGAATTAGTGTTATATTAGAAAGCTGGATGAGTCATTACAGTAATAGCATGAAAAGCTGAACTATGCCTTGAAAGCATTACATAGCCTCTTTAAGGAGCTTGTTTAAACAGTTAAAAAAGATAACAATATGCCAGTAGAAAACTCATCTAGCATTGCCTAATATAGGAACAGCTTCCATTGGGGAAAGCTGGCAAAAGGAACTGGATGTGAGACCCTGTGATTTGAGTGAGCACCAGAAAATTCTGTTCTCTTCCTGCTTCTGAAATTCCATTGTACATGGAAAAAGCACTCCACATCTGGACCTTCTGTTCTGATCTCAAAATCGTGTGTATAACCTAGCCATGCTGCATATCAGGCCATGTTAGACTAAATCAGATCTTCATCACCACTGACATACCCTGCTTTCTTTTGAAATAATCCTAAGAAAGGAAGAGAGGGGCGTTTGTTGACTCTAGTAGGCCCCCAAGGGTGGACAATAAAAGCATCACAGTTGTCGAGCACACCACAAACCACATCCGCCTCGCAGTATATACATGCTTATTCACTGAGCACCCTTATTTTTCCTCTTTTTAACCAGGGTCTTCCTTATATAGAAAATTGAGGTGATTATATTTAAGCTTTCCTGCAAGAAGGTTCCTTTTCAGATTAAGAAAATGTGGCATGAAAGTACTAAGTATTACTCTGCAGGAGAGAGAAGAGAATGAAAAAAAAATATAAAGGTCTGGATGAAGAAAAAGCAAAAAGAAATCTTATGGAAATTAGTTTATTTAAAAAAATCATATATGGACATTGATATATGGGAAAACATGCTTAAAAACTCAAATACTAAACTCCTTGTATGCAGTACCAAAGAAACTCTGAAAACATAGGAAGTACCACTATAGACCACTAGAAAAAGTGTATTAGATACCTGAATCATGCTGAGAAGACATTTGATATGTTAGACTGGGACTAGGTGGAGAAGGGATATCCTTCCCTATCCTTCATGGAAGTGGGACATGCTTTTCTCTCCTATACATCTGAAAAATGGGACTTGGGAGAAAAAATTGTTCAGAACTGTGATTTTTAAAGCTTCTAAGATGCTCCATTACAATGTAATAAAGCAACAGATGCAAGTGAAATAGAGCAAATAAGTCATAGCACATTTCTTACAAGGGGGCAAAGGCACTGGAGGTTATATAGAACTATTTTTAATAGATGAATGAGAATTTAAATCATAGAATCGTCATGGCTGGAAAAGACCCTTAAGATCATCAAGTCCAACTGTTAACCTAACACTGCCAAGTCCATCTATACCATGTCCTTGAGCACCACATCTATCTGTTCTTTAAATACCTCCAGGGATGGAGACTCAACCACTTCCCTGGGCAGCCTCTTCCAATGCTTGACCACCCTCTCGGTGAAGAAATCTTTCCTAATGTCTAACCTAAACCTCCCCTGGCGCAGCTTGAGGCTGTTTCCTCTCATCCTATCCCTTGTTACTAGGGAGAAGAGACCGACCCCCACCTGGCTACAACCTCCTTTCAGGTAGCTGTAGAGAGCGATAAGGTCTCCCCTCAGCCTCGTCTTCTCAAGACTAAACAACCCCAGCTCCCTCAGCCGCTCCTCATAAGACTTGTGCTCTAGACCCTTCACCAGCTTCATTGCCCTCCTCTGGACATGCTCCAGCACCTCGATGTCCTTCTTGTAGTGAGGGGCCCAAAACTGAACGCAGTACTCGAGGTGCGGCCTCACCAGTGCTGAGTACAGGGGCACTATCACCTCCCTGGTGCTGCTGGCCACACTATTCCTGATACAGGCCAGGATGCCATTGGCCTTCTTGGCCACCTGAGCACACTGCTGGCTCATGTTCAGGCGGCTGTCAACCAACACCCCCAGGTCCTTTTCCACCAGGCAGCTCTCCAGGCACTCCTCCCCCAGCCTGTAGCATTGCATGGAATGCTACAACCACATTATCAAATGGTAGTCACTAGCCCAATTTTTGAGGAGTCTTCCTCACTGCAAACTAAAGAACAAGAGCACAGACACTTTTTTGTCACTTGCATGACCCAGCTGGAGCCTAGAGAAATCATTCAAAGTGCAAAAAGGAAAACACATCTGTCTGGCCAAGAAGTTGAGTGTTCAGAACAGGGGGAAAACATGTTTCCCAAATCTTAGCATTTTAAGACTTCTAACGGAAACATAATGCAAACCAGTGTACAGAAAAATTTCTGCAAAGTTTCAGCTTCCAGAAAATTTTCAGCCACACTGAATCTCTGCTAGCACCATGTGATGAATCCTCACTAGTAATGTTTTAGGACCTTGTTTCACAGCTGAAGACTTTGGTGCTTTGTATACCTCATCTGTGTGAGGTTTCAATAGAGTTCACCACCCTGCAAACAAAACATTTGGATAAATCTTTGAGGAGATTATTTTTTATGATTATTTTCTTCTTAGACCTGTCATTTAGTTTTTTCATGATCTTACTCATGGATTGCAAAAGATAAGTAGAAGAAATCGGCTAAATGTTTATTCATAGAACTAGTGTGGGATTATTTTTATCTCAGCAGGCACATTATAAGCTCAGAAGTAAAGTATCTACTTTTAAATTGGATAACACTGAGGAAATAAAGTTCAGGGAGCATGAAGATACCAAAGAACAAAGATTTTTTTAAATGTTGATTATTTTTTTTTTCTTTTTAAAAAAGAGGAGCTAGTGGAAAAAAATATAATTCACAAAAATGAACTTTATAGTTAGTAGTTATATTGAGTCAGTTTGCTTAAGGGAAGCCATAAACTTTTAGTAAAAAAAAAAAATAAAATAAAATTGAAATAATGAGGAGTAGTAAGCAAGGTCAGATCTCTGCATATAATAAAAGGCAACTTGGGTCACGTGTGATAAGCATAACCCTAGGAAGGGGACAAACACATATAATCTTCAATTAGTGTAACATTTTACATGTTTGTACATGTAGTGGTGGTTATGCAGAAAATATGGTGACATTATACTATAACTGTTCTTTTTTTTTTACATCTAGCTGTATCACTGGCTCCAGGCTACTATTAGCTTTTAAATGACCCAAGATTGAGAGGTGTTCTCAGTCAGTATTTATTCATTAATTTAAATTTGATAAATGTATATGTGCAGCCTGTTTCTTGCTGTTGAATATCCAACATGCGAAATTTAAGTCATGATTCTTAGCTGTAGCCATCCACAGAAATTAAATTGAAAGGGAAAATGAACGGGGCCCGAACTAATTACCACTTGAAGTGAATTGAACACTAATAGATTTTTTTTTTCCTCATTTTATTTGTTTGATTTTCTGTTGACATCACTCAATAAGCTTTTGCCATAGCAAAAGACAAAGCTCATGATCCAAAAATAAATTCCACAAGTTCTGACACGCTTTTTTAAAATGCAATGTACACACCTGATGAAAAATACTCATACTGACAACTGAATAGTTGAAACTGAGGGAAATAGATCCAGATATCTTGAAGGATCACCTTTAAGAAATGCACAAATTTGTTGTGACAGAAAAGAATGTGTCACAGAATACTGAACAAATTGGGGGAGATCTAATGGCCATTCACAATCTATGCAGATATAGCTATGTGAGAAAGTTGCACAATATTTGCTGCCGTGATAGACTGCACAGTTTTAGCCTGTTGTGTTAGATGTTTACCTTCACAGTGAAAAGAAAAAAAAAAAAAGAAAAAAAGAAAAAGACAATTTTTATGTAACACTATTTCTACAGATAAAGCACAACAAAATCTCAGAGGAGACAAGGTTGAAGATAAGGTTTAAGAAGTAGAAAGTTATTCAATGTCTTGTGGTAGAAAAGGAAGAATTTCAGAGAAATGGGGCCGCAGAACTGAAAAGGTGATACCCAACTGTGATTTGTCAATGAGTAAGATGCCAAGAGTGCATAAACAAGTAGTTATGGGACAAGGTTTATTATGTGAGATCAGAAAAATGGATAGCAATCCTGGAAACAAATGATGAACTCTTTCTTGAGAGGTTAGAAAGGATAAGAAGTCTGAAAAAATGGGCAGAAAACAGCTCTGATGCCGTTTCACTCTTTAAGTGATCAATCAGTCTGGACTTGGCAACCTAGATTTGATGAAATTTCTTTAAAAAGTGTTTTTCGGACGTGATAGTGATATCTTCAGGAAGGAAGACTATAGTGGAGGATGCTATTGCATTGGAAGGAAAATGCCAGAGAAATATGTACACAAATATCTTAAAAATGAAAGCAGAGGAATGAGAAATATGTACTAGATAATGATCTAAACTCTAAGGGTACACTGAAACTACTCATCATTATCTGCAAGCTAAAGTAGTCTGTGTTTTTACAGACAGCGGCAAAGTTAATGCTGCCGGAGGAAAAAAGAAAGTAATGGCACTGAGCGGCAATGAATGAAGGAGTATGAGAGACAGAGTCTGACATCATAAATATTACTTTGCAACAGCATTGGCTGTTAGAAACATTATCAGAAAGGAAAAATAAATGCAACACGTTTTTTCCACAGAGATGTCTCTACAGTCATGACCTTCAAACTATGTTGTTTGCTACTTGGGGCTATTTCTCTTTAAAAAGAAATGCAAGGACTGGCCATTGTTTAATATTTCCTTAATTTAACAGCTCTTGTCTCCAAAGCAATATTATTATACCATAATATGCACACATATAAAAACAAACACACATACAAATGGTATATCATTTTCTCATGTTATTTGTATCATAATAACCATTGTTAAGACTCTTAACACAGGTGCCCCACTTGATTAGTCTGTTAAATTTTTGAGGATTTTTTAAATATTATGTGTGTTTCAAAGCCATTAACTATTTCTGTTTTCAGCTCAGATTTTTAAGTCTACCTTCTTATTATTGACTCCTCTGTACTGCTTGTAATATTTGTTAATTCTTTTTTGTATGACTAAAAAAAAGAATGTGAGCAAGAGATAAGTATATGAAAATAACTGTATTGAGATAAACATATAACCTGAGCTAATAATAAAGTTTACATCAAAAATTTCTTCACTGAGGTATGATTACAATTTTGGGACACAATGTATTAATTTAAACAAAAACGGAATGAGGAAAAGTTGCATTCTAGGGTTTCAGGCAGAATTTCTAAACAAAACCAGATCACGAGTGTTAAAACAGTCAGTAGTCTGACAGAGTATTGAAGATTCAGCAGTAGTCTGATGGAGTATAGGAAAAATTAGAAGGGAACAGTTAAATCCTTTCTTTGCTTGGTTTGGACAAGCAACATGAATTTGAATCTTCTATATCCAAAGTTAGCATTCCAAGTATTGGATATTTTGTGTTAATATCTCTTTTCCCCCACAGAAATAAAGGCATTAAAAGTAATTTAGGAAGGAAAAAAATATTTCTTGCCAGGCCATACAAACAATTTTGCACCATCTGTCAAATCCCACAGCTTGTTTACTACATTTTTTGTTGTTGTTGTTGTTGACTAAAGTCTACCCACCTGACTGGCATTCTTCCCAGTCTGAAATGAAGGGTTTGTAGTCCGCTTCCTACTTGTATTAGCTTTCACTTGCTCTTTCTTGTACAAAGCAAAAAAGTCTGTGAAACTTTTTTTATTATAGATTTTAAATTCAAATAAAATTAAACTCTGCCACTATATACCAACCAAGGATGCTGGTAAGGCCTCTAGGCTGTCATTCTGGGTGTTCAAATTTCAAAAGTTGTGTTTTTCAGGAAACTCTCCTGTTGGTTTTGTTATTATGTTGGCTTCCCAAATGCTTATATGTGTGGGTAAACATACAATCAGATGCTCAGCCTCTATCAAAGGATAAAAAGCCATCCATGCCTCCCAGATAATCTAAATGCAATATAATTTAGTTTAATTTTTCTGATTTGAGCTGAAGAAATAGGAGTTAGAACTAAAGTTATCTCCAGTATTGCTAGAACATACTTTTAAGTAGGCCTTCTATAGAAATGTTTCTCTAGAGATACTCATTGTGAGACAGAAAATGGAATCAGGGACTTTAGCCCACAGAGGCTACACCTGCACCAGCAGGGTGTACAGCCTGGCAAAAGTGGATCAGCAGAGTGGAAACAGTGGTACTGAGAACTATACATGCTTCGAGGAGCTAACTTCTGATGAACCCTGTTCTGTTCCCATTGACTGGTAGCTTTGTCACCTAAGTTGTATATATATTTTATATATATATTTTTATATATATATATATATGTATATAAAATACACCTTAGGTGTATTCCTGCAATACACCTTTCACTTTAGTTTTGTCCAAAAGGAATTCAACTTGTGATCTCCAAGAGCAGTGTATAGAGTGAACAAAAGCATGTCACTGGAGACAATCAGGAAATTCAAGTCAGTAGTGTTTTCCTGATCCAAACTGAAGCAAGAATGTTGTTAACCCATGACTTTGAGTGTATTCAGGTTTTGCATAGCACAGGCTTTGAAATTATGAATGTCCGAAGATATAACACACACAATCATTTTTATGACACTAAAATAGTACTGTCTGAATGAAAAGTACCTGTGTGACACTTCGACATCAGTTTACAAAAGGTTTGGCAACAAAGCTGAAACTCTGATATTTTTGGGGTTTTTTTATCACTAGACTTTCCAGTCATGACAGTATGTTAATACTTTTTAAAATCTTGAATTGTCTTTGTTTTTTCTTCTTTGTTTAAGAATGCTGTTTAAATGTGTAGATATATATCTGGCAACATAAGTATGTCATAAAAATGCATATATAAATATATAACTATGATAAGTGAAATGCCTCGTGCTCTTCCTATTTAATCTGTGGAAGAAAATCTTTAAAACATGAATCTCACTTTATGGAGGGGAGACAGCTGTCTATGAAAGATTTCTCTGCAGATTGTACCACTCAGCTAAAGAAATCACAGTAAAAGATGGGGTGACTCATGCTGCATGGAAATAAAATAATAATTAAAAAAACACAACACCCCCCTGGCCCCCTTAAGCATATCATATTTATGTTTGGGGAACCCTCCACCGCTTTCTTTCTGTGGAATAATAGGATGGAAACAAGAAAAAATTTGGAGGAAACCGTGAAGTGAACTTCATCCCTTTTTGAGACATTTTTCTGGTTCAGCATAGCTCCAAAGACATCAGAAAAATGTAAGTCAGAGACTTGAATGAAACTAGTCAAAAATCTTGATGTAGTTTGAGGACTGATGATTTTTGTTGTTGTTTATTCCAAAACCTAATTAATTGTGCTAATAGTGGCCTTAAATGAAAATACTGTCCAGAACAATTCAACAAACTAATTGTAGTGTCAGTGACAAATCATGGATAAAGCCTTAAATAAGATAACTTTTAATGAAAAAGACAACGTTGCATCACGTAACAAAATGAAAAGATTATAAACTATATATAGTGATCTTTATTGCAAATATAAGTGGTTAAATCAGCTGCTAAATAGATTCATATACTTTGAGCTCTGAGCATGTACAACCACATACGATAACTCTTTGTAATACTTACATATATTTACTTTCCAGGTGGAATCAGTCTGAGTAACTGATTAAATGACAACACATTTATAAAGTCAATAATTAAGTATGAAAATAACTTTGTGGCTTCTTTGTCTTTATAATGTTAGTTTATATGTCATTGGTGTTTCAATACTATGTGGGTCAAGTTTGTAAAAAGCCTATGAAACAGACCACTTTAAGTCACTCAAATGTAAAAAAAAAAACCAACCCAATATTCTCAACTTTTTTTTGTCCAATTAGGAAACTATTCACACTTCAAAGGACTCCAGCACAGAAGTGGCCATATTTACCCTTTTCTACCTCTAATTTCCACTTTCAGATACCAGCCTAAAAATAAGTTTCTGAAAATCAAATATTGTTGAAAACACCTACGACATTACAGAAATTGTACAGAAATTTTATTTTAATATTTCTAGCTTAATACTTTTTGAACTATGAAAATACAGTCTAAACATATGGAAGAAAGTTTTTCATCATTAAATAAATTTAAAAAAATGGGAAGTAATTTTCCTCAGCTTTCTGTTGGAAACATAAACCCTGTGTTCTAAGAATAACTACGTATTGCATGAACTGAAATATGCCAGTATGCCATACTAACATGTCAAGTACATTTTTCCAGTGACTGATCATATAGATGAGGTTATTTTTCAAAGTACTATGAACACTGCTACTTATGATACATTTGTGGTTAAAGCTGGGAAATAGCAAAGATTGGTTATATTCCTATGCTAGTAACTTCCTTTCATACTTAGAAGAACTCAATTAACCTTTAATTGACTCTGTTACCCAGTCTGAGAAATCAGGACAATACGCTTGGCTATCTTTATAATGCACTTTGACATCAGTAAGAGAAAAAATGCTGGGTAGGTGCAAGACTGTTCTGTGTCACAGAACTACCACAAATGCATACAGCTCCAGGGATACACAACGTGAAATGTGTGATCACTTTGCTTACTTCAGCTAAGCATTTTTAAAACTTTTAGCAATTTTAAATTATGTACTTGTATAAAATATGACTGGGAGGAACCTCATGGAGTTATTTAGTCAACAGTTCTGCCCCTAGCCAGGATCAGCTGACATTTGAGCTTATGACTTTCTGTCTTTTCTTTTTTCCCCAGTAGACACAGATAATTTATTACTTTTCATTTTTTTGGCAGAATGATCAAAAAGGAAACCAGCACCAAACAACTTTTTGCTAATGATATTTTGCAATTATTAAAATTATTATGTTGCTGGAAAAAATGACCGGTCATTTTTCCTGTGTATCTTGCATTAAGTCTTTCATGTCCTGTGAACTTTTTTAGCAAGATGCTTAATTTACATGAACAACCAATTAGTCCTGATTTATGTAAAATGTTCTTGCCTGTTTTTGGCATTACTTTTGCCCTTAATCATTTTTTTGTTAATAATAAACAATATTACCATGAACTCACACAGTAAACGCTAAATAAGGCAAAGCTATTAATTTCTTTATCTCCTTGTCTCTTCTTTTTTTTACAATTTTGCATATTACAATTTATTATGAAAACCAAAACATTCTATTTTGGCATATTTTTTCAAGTACTTAGGTGCATTATGGCCCTGTGTGATGTCTTTATAGCAACGAGATTTTAGACCATCCTTTGTGTAAAAACAACTAGCTGGTCACAGTGGCATTTTTATGCATAGAACAGCAATAGTGTTTAGTTAAGATTACTTAACTATTTTTAAAACTCAATGGTTACTCAAGAATCATATCTTAAAAAGACGGCATTTGCCCTTACATTTTTAATAGATTGATTTACTATTTGATAACACATCCTGTCCTTTCTATAACTTGATGCTGAATGATTTTCCTGGAGAAAGGAGCAACAATAAGGGTGAACAGTCACTTTATGAGATATACTCTGAGTTCTTAAATTACTTGTAGTAACTTAGGTTACTACAAAACATTAAATGATAATGTCTAGGATGTTGAACTGAAGCTTTATTAATCAGTTCTCTGCAGTTTGTTTACATTTCTAGAGAGGACATTCAGTGATGGCCTCTATTAAGAACACTAGCACAGATGAGAGATCTGTTGCTGATTATAGCAACCTTTAAGAAAGTCATAACCATTTTCAAAGATGATATGAAAAGATGATATTTCAAAGATATATATGAAAATCCACAACCATGTCTGTCCTTGTTATTTCATTTTAAGTGGATCAGTACAAATCTCAAAATGTTGGAATAGATTTCTTCACAAATACAATAAAAAGTATTTTGCCTCTGGTAAAAATAAAGCACTTATTAAACAGTGCAAACCATGTGAGTATCTCGAAGTCCTCCATAAAAATTAAATAATTTTGGTACACACCAACACTGATAAATACTATTAAATTTACATCATATATAGGGAATTTGAAGCAAATGCTCTAATGTGATTCATCTGCAGAATTCAGAAAGGAAATCAAAGATCTCAGAGGATTCCAAAGTTCCATCTCTAACTGTTAGGTCATCCTCAAAATAAACCATAAATATTTCTGTTTCATATGCATCAAAATTATGTAACAATTAAAATTCCAAACAAGTATTACATCTAACCAAAGTACAGACAAGTTACAAGAAAGATTATTCTGTTCTTATAACTATGTATAATGTTAATTAAGCAGAAGTGTAATGCAAAAAAAAAGAAAAATCTTACTGGACTGTATTATTATTTACTTTTTAATTAGAAAAAACTTTTTTTTTTAAGAAATACATATTATTCCTTGCATGGTTAACACAGCTAAGGATACTTTTCTAAACATTTTCAGGGGTTATCCTGATGTCTTCTGTTAATGTTGACTGTTTAATGCCTATTTTGCATGTACTAGCAAAAGGCTGAATGACCTGATGAGAATTATTTCACTAGATTTCTGTTCATGGGGTTGGAAAATGTAGAATTTGGGTAAATTGTTATTACTATGTACAGACTATTAGCTGGATAAGTATTGTTTACATAAACAGAAATTTTACAACTAACTGACTGTTCAACGAGCTGAAAAGTAGGACTAAGCTATAGAAGAAAACTTATGTGCTGACATTAGTAACTACAAGGAACTTGCCTTTAAGTTTCACTCGTAGCATGTAAACTGAAAGGATCTTGAAAGTCTAGGGATTGATTCTGCTGAAATCTGTTACAGCTCTAGCTGTACAATACTATTGAACATGTAAAAGAGTTAGTGCCACCAGTATTTTTTCTTCTTTCAGCGGATTGCTGGTCATTTGTTCTTCTGTTGATGATTGTTCACATTCAGGAAGAATCTTATGCATTTCCCTATTTAATTTAGTTAGTACCTTCATTGAATACTCTAGGTTTGGCTTTCAACCTGAGACTACCTGTGACCACCTGTTCTTTACTCTTCCAGCAAAGTGTTCACCAATGGGAGACATGTCTTAAGACTGTCGTGAATAATATAACGAAGTAATGGCCTGAATCTAAAAAAAGGGAAAATCCAGGCTAGTCATTCAGAAACTATTCAATCAAAGAATGCAATTTGACAATAGATAACTTTCCCAATATTTAAATAATTCACAAATTTTAGAGTCATTTGATAGCTGCAGTAATAATGTAGTTTGGAAATTATACATATAAATATCATTCCCAGTTTTTTAATGTCTAGTGGGAAGTCTTTTTTTTTTTTCCTTCAGTTTTCACCACTTTATTTTGTTGGTGTTTAAATGTTACTGATGCATTGTACTTTAACCGCTTTGTGTCTACGTGTGTGTGTGTACACAGGTCCCTATACCTAGGTGTACATAAACACATGTTCTGTGAGTTTCTGTGTGTACGTTTAGAAAATGTCTTCCATGAATCTTTTGACATTTTGCTTTGCTATTCCTCATTAGCATTCTTGTAACTATATTTGGGAACCTGTACTCACTATGTTTGCAGAAATAAGCAAAACCACAGAAAATTGTTATAAACTTTTCAAAAAATATTGCTTTCAGTTATTCCAGAGCTTGGTGCATATAATACAAAACTCTCAACAGTCTTCCTATAAGATGTTTCACTGTAGAGACACCAGCAGGTGCTGTGTATGTGCATCCCTAATGCTGCTGTGTGTCATGCAGGTCACCAAGTGCCCTTGTGGAAACTGGAAAATGACTGCACATAAGCCTTAACTCATGTGCAGAATACAAGGGTCACAGGGCAAGGGAAGGCAGAAATTATTATGAATAATTACAATTAATCATAACTAATATCACTAATACTTAAAAAAAAATACTCTCTGTCTTTAGTACTCATCATCCACAGACTCCTGCAAAATACTCTCAAATGGTAGGTCTGGAAACTAAATTTTACTGGAAAACAAAAATCATGAGCTCAAGAGAGACATTAGCTTTGTTTTCTAGTTTTCATTTCACTGTGCTTCCTAATAGTTCATCAGCTGTCTGTGCTACAATGCTGACCTAACAGACTGTTTTCCCCTCCCTTTCAAGTTTGTACCTTGTATTTACATTTGTCTTTCAAGTTGTCTAATTGTTTAACTGAAAGAGGTAGAAAAATAAATGTATGAAGGATTTTTATAAGCCATCTAGTCTCTTAACCTGCTCTAAATAAATGATCAATTATTTCTACGTCATTCCCAAGAGATATTTGTGTAGCCCTTTCTTGAAGTCTTCCAAGTTTCCCTAATCTATTGACTTCAGGACTTCTGTATCATTTGGAAGTCTTTCTTATCACCAAATCGTGCCATTTCTTCTTATGCTTTAAGAAGAAATGGAGAAGAGACCAAGCTTTTCTTCTTCAGAGTAACTGTTAGATTGTGTGATTAAAAATATCATCTGCACTCACAAAGGAGCACAGACACAAAACAGCATGTGGGGAAGCCCAGATAATACACTGCTCCAGCTACTCCAAGGCCCATCCCAGGAGCCATCACCTCACTGTAAGCCCATCTCAACAATCCCAGAAGACATAGAGCCCAAAGGCAGGCACAAACCTGAATTATGGACTCAGAGGAAAGGACACCCTGTCTGGGCCCCTCCCAAGGCTGTCCCAGTGTCCAGGTGTGACGCCCATCAGGATGAGTCAATGCTGGAGCACCTTCTGAACAGAGTGGGGTGATTGCCTAGTGGTATGGGACATATTATGGGATTCAGGGGAGCCAGCGAGCAGGTGACATGGCCTGGGAGCTGGAGGAGAGGGGATGTCTCCAAGGGTGAGATCACAGGAGGGGCTCACTTTGAGGGACCGGGGCAGTGCCAGCAGCTACTGGAGAGACTATAGGGTCTGGAGTCTCTAGGGATGAGACCTGCTGGTGTCTCTGTCTGTAAGGATGAGAGCCTGGGAAGCGTGGCTACTGGGGACCAGGGGAGTCCCATCCAGCTCTGGGTGTCTGTGTGTGTGTGAGTGAGATGGTCTGTACCAGCAAGTGGAGAGGGGCTGAAGCCTCAGGGGCTTGTATGCCCAGGTGTCAGAAAACAGGGAGACTGGGATCCAGGCACAACTACTGGGCAACTGAGTGTTTGAGTCCGGCTGCTGGGGAGGGTCCATGTTGTACATATGTGTATATATATATATATGTGTGTGTGTGTGTGTGTGTGTGTGTGTGTGTGTATAAATATATACATTGTCACTACCAAACCTCCACCCTGCTCAGCTAGAGATGGGGGCAGGATGAGGCTGTCGATGCTTTCTTTGTTTGTGGGAGTGTTCTGTGCGTCTGTGTTCTGTGTGACCAGCTATGTGTGTATATGTGGTGTAGACACATGCTCTGTGCGTGTGTGCCTACTGGGAACACAAGCTCAGCTTTACTACTGGTTGCACCTAGGGCATGGAGCTGCAGCAGTCTCAGCAGTCTCTTGGACTGTTGGGTCCAGCATGATGTATTTTCCTGTAACAATAACCTTTTTTAAAAAAAGAATTTTTCGCATATTCCCCATAGTATCCTGTTCACTAGACTTACTTTATTCAATGCTTCCTTTTAGATCATGTTTTCTAGATCTCCGATCTGTATCTGGGATTGCTTTAATTTGAAATTCCTCTCTTTGGAAGAAATACTTGTTGAAGGTGACCTGCGCAGACAGTACTTTACCTGTTGCCCCACTAATGAGTAAGTAGGCTGATTTAATACATCTTGCAGACTACACTCTTGATTATACGCTGAGTATTGTGTTTGATTTTTTTCACAACAGGATGATTTTACAGGTTGAAGTTCAGTTTATGATCCACTATAATCCCCGGAAAGGCAGGGAATGAATT